>NW_009924413.1:0-47061 GCF_000696875.1 Nestor notabilis | reverse complement strand
TCTCGCCGCCCAGGTCTGAGGCTCCTGGACGCGATGTTTGCCCTCACTCCGGGGTTGAAGTGTCCTCTGTGGAGATACCTCGAGAAATGACCTCAAATTTGTTGTTTCCTTATGGAAAGCTTGAACTATTCAAGGCTCCAAAACCAAATATATATATTGTATGTATATATATCTTGATCTCCCAAATACTGTTTAATTTCAAAACCACAGTAATGTACATCTAACTCACTGTAAAGCAGAACCTGTCTCTTTAAACAAGTATCTTTTAGGATAAAATGGAAGCAATATGGGGAAGGGGGATAAAGTAAACCAGTCAAGTAAATATTCCATATCTATTAAATAAGCATCTGAAACAAGGTATCTGAAAGGACATAAAGGCAATACCCTGACAGCTCTGTCTAAGGCTGTGCCAGTTGCAGTCAAACTAAAACATTGTTCCCATTCTTCTTGGATTGCAATAAAGGACCCAGATGCTGGACTTTGAAAGATACTTCTCTATCAGCAGGATCTGACTCACTGGCAGACTTGTCAAACAGTTCAGCTGGCAACCTTGAACCTGCTCCTGTGCATTAGCAGCGTGCATCTTAGGGCAGGATTATTTCCCTATGTGCCAATTCCTTGGATAACATTATTTCTTTCTGATGAAGATAAAGCATAAAACTAATTTACAGGTTTGGCTTTTTTCAGCACAGTAAGACCTATTCCTTTGATAAAGCTTTTTTTTTTTTTTTTCAGAAATACACATTTTTTTCTCCAGTTCCCTCATAACCCATCGTATGTACCACATTGAGTTATACACATAGTGACATACCATGTACAGCAGTCTTGAACATAAAGTAAATACTTCAAAGTATTGTTCTTTAGGGTTATTTTGGTAACAATCAATAAGCAATGCAAGTAAGCTTTATGTCAGCTGAAAATTGCATAAAAGCAACTTCAAGCAAACCATTACATTTTTACTTACTGGAAACAAGTACAAATGCATATTATTATATCATGGCAGGTGTCCCCAAATAGCACTGTAGGTCTAATGAACTTATTTTTCTAACATCAAAGTAAATATTTAGTCTTATGAAGACAATGGTTGCTATAGATTTGAGTTTACTAGAGGTGTGAGTTTTCAAAGAGGAAAACATGCAATCATCAGAAAAAACTCGTGGTCTTGTCTGCTCTTTGACTATGTTGTAGTTGAAGTTAATTCTTACAAAAAGAAAAAATAAAAAAAATTGGCAATTCCTTTACACTTCATTTTATATAATGTAAGCAGAACACAAATGTAAAGACAATAAATTCCATTTTGAATACATCAGTGCTCTTTCTCATGTCTCCTGTGCTACAAAGCTGCATTGTCAGACTGTAAATATTCTATTACAGGATTAATTGTACAACATTATAGTCGGCTAAAAATTAATTACCTACCCTAAGCAGGACAGTCAGTCTAGTTATTTCTGCTCCCCATAGACTTATCTGAGAAAGACAGCTACATATCTGAGTACAATTCATCTGTTTCTCAGATGCTTAACCTTGTCATGGAATGCCTTTTTCTCACTGGTGACTTAGAGGTAGCCTATGTAACTTAGGACAGACAGCTACATTTTTTTTAGGCAATCTAGATCAGATGAGAAGGCCATCAGCTTCTCTCCTGTATGGTGAGCTCAATGGGATACTGATAACAGAGGTACCAGTTACAAGATCCTTGTTCAATTACCAGGTGTGGCACGGTCTTAGGTCGGTGAGGATACTGAGACAAAGCTTTATTATAGTCAAGCCGTTTTATTCCCTCATTCGGTATTTTCCCAACATGCATGAGCATGCCACGCTCAATCTCACTGGGTTCTGTGAAAGACCCATAGGTTAAACATGCACACAGTAGTCCAATCACAATGCTGATCACGTGCTGTTCACGCAACGACAGTTCAGCCTTCTTGCTTCACATCTTGCCGCATTCCCTGACCTTCAACTGAAATTCTTTGTTACATTTCCTGTTTTTCAACATCCTGGCTTATCGGCCCAAGGCTTATTTGGTATCAAGGCCTCATAGCCTGTATTCTGAGTGTTGCTCAAGCTCATCATGCAGATTCTGTCGTCTTCACCTCCCCCAACCAGGCCCTGTAGAAGGAAAATGTTTCTCTCCATGTGCTCAGATATTACCATTACAAAAGCCTGTCTTAGTTGCCTGCCGCTTTATAAAGTGCTAAGTATTTGAAGTGACCAGTACTAGGTTGCCTGAAGTTGGTTGGATAGTTGGTTTTGAAAACAAAATTGCTGAGTCACTGTAAGTTATATTATATAAAAAATAAAAGATTTTTTTAATGGTTTTGTTTATTTCATTGCTAATGAACAGATTTGACCTTTAAAAGCCATCCCAAACTAAAAGCAGACATGTTTAGATTTCAAAGGAATGCTGATTTTTATCTATTCTGTGCAGTCGCCACAAACGTTTCTTCCCTAGATGAAGTGCCTGTATTGCTGTTCATCTGACACAGAGTCTGCACCTCACCTGGAACTGTCCAAGGGAAGCATTTAAAGCTAGGAAATAAAAACTGCAAGTCAGCTTTGAAAGTATCATGAGATGTTCTTAAACCCACCAACAATGGGCTTAAGGGGGATCTAACCATAGGTCTTTCAGAATTCCCAAGTTCAAGATCTTTTCCCAGTCAGAAGGAATAAAAACATTGTGATGCTAAAAACGAAAACTGAGACTGGCATGTTATCACTTGGCTCCAGAAGCTTTTACATGAGTGACGAGTGTGAGAAAACTCTTGATAAAATCATGAGAGTTTGCAATATTGACAGAGAACTTGCAGCCCCTTGAAGTGGAGCTGCTCCTTGATAACTGCGTGAGATGTCTCAAACCTCTCTCTGCAGGAAGGAAATTATCAGTTTTGGCCCTTGTAGAGTAGAGTGCATTACCTGCTGAGGAGCCTTGCGGTGACTTCAGTATGTTTTTATTTGAACAGGACTGCAGTAATAATTTTTCTATCTATCTCCCTTGTGAGGTTGCTTGGCCTGTCTTTCTACATCATCTTGCTGCCCTCCAATTCCAGTTTCAGAGGGACAACACAGAGAAGTTCTTCTTGCTTCCAGGTTCAAATATTTCGTCACCTTATAACCATTTGTCTGAAGGCAAACTACATGTGTCGAGAATGTGAAATGAGTATGAAGAACAGAAAAAAGTTTGAAGGGTATTGTCCCTGTTTTGAAGCTGTGTCTTCCCCAGGCTTTGGATATGATATGAGATTTGCAGATCTGAGCTATATGCTGTTCCAGCTTTGCCGAATTAACTAACTCCTTTGGTCTGTTTACATTTCCTGCCTGCTCCGGCTCTCTGCAGTGCAGAGGTAACTAGTAACTGATAGCCTTGAGAGTTTGTAGCTAGATGGTGAAGCAGCTTAGCTTTCTTTATTCGCATAGCAAATATTTGTCAACCAATTCTAATAGCTGGTGCAGAGGTTTGCTGCCAAGCCAGAGACATTCAGCTGTTTTGTTATTTTGCTATTCTAGCTGGCAGGAACAGAACAAATTGGTAGGTGATACACTTTCTGTCCAGACAGGAAAGATTATGGTCATCAATCATGGGTCTGTCAGACCAGCTCCTACCAAATCTTCTGCTGTGCCAGCTGCAGAGAAAAATTAGCTGACTACTTTGTTGCAAGCAATAGATGCTGTGAAAGAAAGATGCCAGGTGGCAAAGTGGTTTAATGCGCAAAGGCTATTAATGGAGTCGAGCTGATATTATGGCATTAGTAAAAGGAGTGTCAGGGAACATGTGAACTCAGCAAAAGTGGAAGAGCAACAAACGCTCCCCATGGGCACTGCAATATGAGGAAGCATGTAAAAACAAAAATGAACACAATCTCTCAGACCTTAAAGAACAGACAGAAAAATCTCATTTGTAGTTCCTTTTAGTTAGAACTACCTCTTTATCTTCTGTTCAGTTCAAAGCAGTAGAATGTTTCCCCAGTCTCCAATATGAAATTTTGTATCAAAAATCTCTCATCCTTACTGCAGCAAGAACCATCGGGCATTAGGCACAGCAGCTACCTATCCTCTCCTGGAATAAAGGGTTATTTTCTGCTATACCTGCCAGTTACACATCCTCCACATTACCTCAATCAACAACAATTAAATATAGAATCATAGAATAGCTTGTGTTGGAAAGGACCTTCAAAGGTCACCTAGTCTAATACCCCTGCAATGAGCAGGAACATCTTTACCTAGACCAGGTTGCCCATAACCACATCCAGCCTGGCCTTGAATGTCTAGGGGTGGCACATCCACTACCTCTCTGGGCAGCCTGTGCCAGTGTTTTCCCACCCTCATTGTAAAAACTTTCCTCTTCACATCCAGCCTGAATTTTTCCTCTTTTAGTTTAGAACCATTACTCCTTATGCTATCATGTATCACCACCTTTGTCTATAGATGTGTGTACCTCCATGCAATGACTTATTTATTGAATCACAGTTAAAACTTTTCTGCTCTTGGCCACTTCAGCCAATGAGACTTGAGCTGAAAAACTGGTGAGCTGACTAAAAAATTTCGTTTCTAAAACACAATCTATCAAAGCATATATACTTCTGCAGATGTAGGCCAGAGAAGGTGGTACTAGTTGAACTGCTTTTTTTAATAAAGCAGTTTCAGGATTCTGCTCACTCACTCGTATCCACTGGCAGGTTAGGGTTCTAGTTTAAGTGTCATTATAGCAGTTGTATTGGACCAAGATTGCAACAAATCTATGCTTGTAAACATTTTTTAATCATTATTTATATACATATATATTTATTTTTTTTTTAGTTAGACCCACTTTTTCCCTTCTACTTTACTTCCTTTTTATTTATACTAAAATTCAAACCTTGTCTAGTCCAAGCTCAGCTTGACTCTTTTCATGTCTGGAGACAGACACACCCTAACCTGTTGCACTGGTCTTAGACACCTCAGGGAGGGTGGGATAAACTGTCCTCTTAAAATATCTTGCTCTTGATGTAAACTCTTGTAGTGTTCACCAGAGAAAAAGCATAGAACTAGCTTAGATTGCAGTCCAATTTTTAATCTGTTAAAGGAGGCATGATACACCCTGTATGCTGTTTGCTACCTGCTTCAATCTAGTTTGAGTAACAACTTTAAAAATGAGATGTGTGTTGAGGGCGCAAAAGAAAGGAAGCAAAAAACATCACTGGTGAAGACCAGGTCTTGAGTCCACAGAGGGGCTGGCTTGGATGAAAATAGCAACAAAAAAATAATCTTTTTTGCTTCCTCTCCACCCCACCAGTCTTAAATTATTCATGAAAAGTCTTGAGATAAGTTATTAAAGACATGTCTGTTGAGGAGGGCAGCATATGGTAACATAATTAAATATGCTTGGAGTTCACCAGAGGTGGTACATGCAGGAAGAAGAATGACAGTACAGGAGAGCCTCTGTTACATTATTTTGCATCTCAGATTTACCCCGGAGTGGCAAAATATTTATAGTTACAGTCTCCTTTCAGTTTAAGTTAATCTGCACCACTGTGTCAGCTGAGGATCTGACCCATGCTGAGTTATTTTCCTTAGGCAGTCAGGCAGACAAACTTACTATAATCACTCAATATGCAGTGCTTTGTTATTTTGTATCAGACCCATTCAGCTTGCTTTCTGGATATATTCCATCTGAACAACCGCACAAAGAAAAGGAGCGTGTTTGATTTTCTATGGTGAACATCCTTGTGTCATCAGAAACTTTGAGGAAACAATGTTTAAAAACCAAATCATACACAATTACATTACTTCCAAACCACATACATCCTTGTGCATAGGTATGCTCTTTCTTCTGCACTGCTTAATATGTCACAGCTAAATATCAGTCAGTATTAGAAAAAACATGGGTATAATTGTCACAGATTGCCAACAATAATTTCCTACTTCGGTCTAAGTCTCATTTGCCAGCCCAGCCAATGTCACCATAGGTTACTTGAAGCCGGAAGTGTCAAGCATTTAACGGAAGTCTAGATTCCCTTGACAATAAAAGATGATTGACACATCCAGTACTATCTAAAATGGGTGGAAACTAAGTTGCACCAGTGCTTGTGCATCTGCCTTCTGAGTGCAAGGGTAACACATTAGCACACAGCATTCTTTAAGGCAGCTAGCAGCAGGGTGATGGACTCAATACATGGAGACTTATTAACAAACAAGCATTTGACAGGAATATGGCAGCTGAGGATCAGTAATTTAGTTCTGACATCTCTCTTTCTGCTGCTACATGTAAATCCCATTGCTTTTCCTTGTATTCCCCAGCTGCACTGCCAGCAGATAAAATGGAATGTTCCCCTGGACTGCTGCCTTCACAGTAACAAAAGCTTCTGAAACTGATCTTCATTTATTGAGTATTTGAGTAAGAGTTAGATATCAGTATAACTATTTTCTCTTACCCTGATACAAATTGTACTATCAATTTTCAACTCTCCTCCCACATTTCTTTCTTGTTTTCCTTGTGATCTTTTTGTGATGTTTTTACAGAACTGTAACTGTATATCATACCAGTGCAATTTAGGAGACTGAATATTCTGCATAAACCACAATTGGTGAGTCTACCTAAGTAATAAAGATAGCTGTTTTATTTTAGGTATAATTATAGGTTATATGTTAATAAAACCTAGCACTGTAATGTGTTAAATCAGCTTCAAGCACTCATGTAACAGTCATTTACAAAAGCATTTCATCACACAAGACAAACAACTGAAATAAAAACTGTCTCAGACCATGTCCTTCTTTAGAAAATGAAATAAAGTCTTTTATTTCAAGAAGCCAGAGTTCACTATTTCGGCAGAGAACCAATAATGTTTTAAAATAATAATATAAAGAATAACAGGTTTTCTGCTGCTTATGAACCTAAAAACTAGATGGCAGCAAGAGAGAATAAGACACTTGAAAAATAAGCTTGGTCATTTTGGCATCATTCTTCAAATTGCTGTTCTCACAACAAAGATTTAAATGATTATTTCGGGGTGTTACAGAATGAAATGAAAAAGAAGTAGAACCCACTCAATAAATCCAAGACAAGTCTCTTGAGTTCTCTACTGTCTCTGCTAAAACATTAATCTTAGTCACCTGTGACTCCCTGTTGAAGAGCTCACCAATAGAAAGGCTGGTGCATCTTGAGTGGTTTTGGTGAGATTACAGATTTGGCTGGTAGAATGAACAGTAATGATATCTAAAGCTCTCTAGGGCATATGGTTTGGAACCATGCAAATGCTTTGATCAAGAAATCAGGGGAACACAAAATCAACAGGCCAAACATTAAATGGATTAAAAACTGACAAATTGGTCTCAAAGTATAGTTGTGAATTATTATTAAACATGAAGTCTGTAGGAGACAATTTGTTCTTTTTTTCTATTTACTATGAAGAAAATTGTAGCATCATAGGATCATACAGGTTGGAAGGGACCACAGTAGGTCATCTGCTCCGATCTTCTGCTCAGCGCACTGTCAGCTATGAAGTCAGAAATGCTGCTACTGATGGAAACTGAATGATTATGCAGAAATTGAAAGCATTTAAAGAATGTGGGGAACCAGCTTACTGAGTGAGACCTATTGAAATGTCTGGATGGAAGAAAAATCAAGTGGAGTTTATATCATTAAATATGAAGTGAGACTGGAGAAACAAGCATCAAATGGGAGATTTTGAGCTGATAAATACAATTATATGCAAGTATATAATAAAGACATCTTACTATATAAAAGATTCAGCAGAGGATTGCAGCCAGCTCTTTCAGACTTACAATCTATTATTCCACTGTTTAAGAAACAAGGTTCTTACTAATTTTTTGGATCAAGTAGCTAAGTAGGTATTAAAAACTATTTTTGCAGATGATTTGGAATCAGTTCTTTAATTCTCAAGGAATTATGCGATTTCATATCATACAGAAAAAAAACTGAAAAGAAAGAAACTTCTGAGGATGAATTTCATAAATTAACAAAAGGCAAGAATCTAGACAGGATCTGAAGCTGATGTGGAGGCAACAGCTGAACCTGAGCTGTACATGCTTTCAAGTGTAAGATCAACCAGACAGGCAGATTGCCACCTCAGAAGTGCAGACATAAGAATATTGATTATTACAAACTCTATATTTGCTACCAAGATAGCAAGTGCTCTGCTGACTTCTGGTGTGTGTAACTTAGAAGAGTCTACAAAGTACAAAGAACACCAAGAACAGCTTTTAAGAAAAAGCTGAAACTATTGATAACAAAAGAGCCAAGGATCTCAGTCTATTTACCTTAACAAAGTTAAACATAATCCCAGTCCATGACACTGACATAAAGAACGGATTTTTTTATTTTTTTTTTCAGTTTAACAGACAAAACCAGAACAAATCACAATGCCTGGAGACTGAGGGAAACTAGATTTGGATTGGCAACAAGACACAGATTTGCAACATTGAAAATAATTATAGGGGGCAATGTAGTATAATTTATAGTGGGTTTGCCATATTAAATTGCATTTTAAGCACTAGGGTTTTGATAAAACAAGAATTGCTTGAGTGACATTTATTACAGAAAGGACTCAGGTAGAGGATTGTAGCCAACTCTTTCAGATTTGTAATCTGTTACTCCAGTGTTTAAGAAACTGAGCTCTTCTTCATTTTTAGATCAGCTAGCTAAGCATGTATTAAAAGTTATTTCTGTACATGATTTGGAATCCATTCTTTCAGTCCATGAGGAATTCTGAAAGTTCCTATTGTTCAGTAAAAAATCAAAGACAAATAAACATTTCAGAAGAATTCAATTAATTAACAAAACCTTTCATTTAAATGTTATCAAAGTATCTCAGACTTCAGCATTCTGCTTCATTTTACTTAAACTCTTGTATTAAAACGTTAAAGAGAATATATTAGCTTTACCGAGTAAGTCAAATAGATATAAATGTTTCAACACCGTCAAAGCAAAACATTAGACATTCCCGTTCTCCCGTAAGAGCAGTCCCATGAAATAGCAGATTTCAAAAGAACTGCATTGTTCTGGAGAAAGCTGTTTTTCTTCAGTGCTGCCTTTTTTTACTCTTGTCTTGATAATGCTTTACAAACTTAATCATTGTTACTGCAGTATGAGACACTAAGTCCAAGAAGAAATTGCAACATCAACAGAAACATTACAATGGACAACAGAAAACCAGCATACTGAACCACTAATAAAATGAACTGAGTAATTCTAGTCTCAGTCATTTTCCCTAGTTCTCCATTTTTTCTTTTTCTATTTTCTAATATTTTTCTTTAATTTGTAACTTTTCCTTTTTGACATTTCTCTATTCTCTAATTATACACTCGGTCCTAATACATCCTATATTTTTATCCTGCCTTCCTCTCTTCTCCAAACACCATCCCCATTTCACCTTTTCCCAATTCTTGCTAGGTCTCCTGCCTTCTCTCAACCTTCCCTGTTGTCATTCCAGCCTTTTACTTGGTTCCCATCATCTCCTACTATCATCCCATAGGTTAAGATGATATTCGATGGATTTCCCCTCCTCCCTCCATGTCAGCTGGTTTCTCTTTTGCTTGCCAGTCTCAGGAAGAATAAGTTTGACTCCCATGATGGGAAGCAGTATATTAGCTAAAGAAGATACATGTAGCACAGCTGGTCAATGACTAGGATAAATAGAGAGCTCCTGGAGCCCAACTGCCTGCACTCATCTGGTATACGTTTATAAACTGCTGACCAGCACAGAACAGAGGCAAGTGTCCTGTCTTCAGGAGCATTAAGGCAGAACGGGTTTGTTTGTTTGTCTGTTTTTTTTTTTTTTAATGTGGGATTGAATGTGAGTACTGTCCTTGCTGTGTAATTGGCACCAATATCCCCATACACAAGTATCTGCACAGTAGCATGGGGAGAATGATGTACTACATGGCTGTGAAGAACAAGAAGGGAGACTAGGAGTCAGAGGCTGAAATTACTGTGGAAGACTTGTCATATAGGTACAAGGAGAAAGGAAGCCTCTGCCATTGTCTCAGAGATATCTAAGGAATTAGAGGCTGCAACACAGAATTACTTTCTATAGATGGTGGATTATTTCAACAAGACTTGAGATTAGAAGGAGCAGAGAACTTTTGGAGAGTGCAGAAGACTTGGCACTCTTCTTTTGTAGGAGGATGCTAAAATCTCAGTCAAAGCTGCAATACAGTGTTTTAGTGGAGGCTGACCTGAGACGTAGGAGACATAAACAGATGGAGGCAGCTGGAGCACACATCATTGTATCAAGTGGAAGCAACATCAGAGCTCTGGGATCCTGTTTCTGGGTCTGTCTGCAGCTACTAAGTGACCAGCAGGCTCTTAAGGTTTGGCAGTAAATTGCCCTAGAGACAGAAGGTTTGAAAGAGACTGATACCAACGTTTGAAAGAGCACAGTCACAGTCTGAATAGCTGTTTAGTGCAGGTCCGACGCTTAAGTGGCAGAGGTTCATAAAGCAGGTATCACTGAAACCAGCAAGGAACAGCAGGAGCTGAACCATTGCCCTGCTGCTTCTCCCTCAAAGTCAGGGGAGCAGGGCCAGTACAGGAGCAATTGCAGCTGCATCATTGTTTAAGCAAGCTAAAGATCAGGCAGCAGGTCAAATCAGAGTACACTGTTTCAGTGCCTTAGACTGCTCTTGGCAGAAAAACAAACAAAAAAAGATATAACAACATTTATTTATGTCTAGGGAGTGTGAGTTTTAATCCAAAGCCTTGGATAAAGCTTATTAACAATAAAGCCCAGAAACAAGGTGAGACTAATTACAAATAATGCCTCGGGCTTTCTCCTCTCTAATTCATTCCATGAGTTTGCTTCTGGGACTTGGCACTTTAAGGAGCTCTTGGTATAGGGCTAACCCAAAGATATTATTAAAAAAAAAAAAAAAATTAAAAAAAAAAAGAGAAAGTTAAAACCGGAAGTCAAGACAATGGTTTCATGGTATAAGCCCAGGCCATGAAATCTAGACTCCAAATTAATTCACAGGTGTTCGCACCCTTCCCTCACAGCCAGTAAATAGAAGCTGTCTTAGGACATTTCTTCATTAATTGTCATATAAAGTTGTGGAGTAATTTAAATTCTGAAAGCAAGACTCAAACCATGTGTTTTCTAATGGAAGAGTTTCTTCTACGTCTCACTCATGCCACATTATAGACAATTAATGTTACTTACAAAAACTTTCACTGCAAAGAACATTTTTTTTTAAAGAGGGTCATAGAGGATTGCATTGAATTCAAAACATCAAGCCAGCATACCATTAATCATAAATCTTTCCTTTAAAGCTTTCGCAATTTCTTCCTTTTGCTGTGTTATATCTAATGCAGTGTATTCATATTTCAGGCAGAAATAAACAATGGAGAAAGTGGATAAATGATGTTCTACAAAAAGATACTAATTTATAAGATCCTAGACATACTTTATTAGTGAGGGCAATACATGCAAATATGGTACCATTATCTGTAGTTCCTAGCTGATATTTATTGCTTTCCTACAGTTTAGGTAGCATCTTTTATTCAACTTAGTTTCTTTTCTGCAAATAGTTACATTACTTCTCATAGACTAGGTACAAAATTTCTACATTAATCTTATTCTTTGCTATTAGGTTGCTCCATTGCACTAATGTTTAAAAAGGTCAATTAAAACAAAATGGAAGATGAATTGGCCTGCTGGAAAGAAATCTCAGTATAGATATCCACGGTATATGGCATCCTTATTAAGACAAAGTCAGACAAATTGAGTTATTCACCTCCCTCCCTTTTTGCAGTCTTGATCCCTTTGGCCTCTATTAATCAAGAAACTAAATTTAGTAACAGAAAAGCTATTATTCATATTTCTGAAACAAACCACATGCTGATGGATCTTAATAAATGGGAGTAGTGCTCCAGGCTGTATTCATGGACACAGCTCAGGTCAAAGGGTGTTCTATATGTAAAGGCTGTGAAATTTTCTTCAAGAATATGGATTAAAACATATCCTTTAGAAAGCAGTGGAGAAAACAAAATCAAACCAACAAAGCAAAAAACCTCTTCTCTTCTTTTAATGTTTAAATTTATTTGGCTAAAGTACTCCAGTACTTAATTTTTAATGGTAAATCATGTAATATTTCAAAATATGGTTAATCAAATTTAAATTTTCAGTTTCTAAAATCAGTCATACTCTCCTGTGGAGAGCTGAAAAGTCTCTTTTTCACTTCATATTTCTCTATGCAGCAACTATATGTAAGTCATATGCAATCAGCTTCTGCTATCTGTTTGGCAAACTGAATAGGTTGAACTCTGTAAGCTGGACAAGCTCACAAGGTTTGTTTTCCTGGTCCTGGATCCTTTCTTTAGCTGACTATTTACTGAGTGTTCTCTGGTATTTCTTTGTCTTTCTTAATTGCTGGTAAAACTTGGTCTGGGTACAAGATGGACGAATAACTTCAGAATTAAATGTTATATTTACAGTTTACAGAGCTGGTACTGCAAGCCTATTGTTCTGGTTTGGTACTATGTTTAATGATGTAATTTTTTCACCCCTTTGATCCAAGAGTGTGACACCTTCCAGTATTCGCATTATTGTTGACCTATATTACTTGCTTACAGAAAGTGAAAGCATCCAGAAATCCAGCTTCAAATCCCAGGAGGGGATTTGAAGACTAACTTGGTGGTGTCCATATTTCTCTTTATGTTTTCATTCCTTCTTCTGATACCTGGACAGACTCCATCTATTTGTGTATTCCCAGGAAGAAAAGCACCTCATACATCCAGTTGTCTGACTCAAACGAACATACAGCAACCACAGGCTACTGTGGTTTAAAACCACACAGGCAACACATCTGAAAGCACCCAAGTTGTAATATAACATTTATTTATATGAAATTATACAACACACCTTGCCAGTGTTCATGCAGAATACCCATATACAATAGACACCATACACCTAATGTCAAGCATGAAGCTGTCATTTTATTTGCATGTAAACAGTATTTCAGTTCTCCTTATGCTGTCGAGACTTATCCTGAACACACACTTGGATGCATTAGTTGAGGATGTTACAGTTAAAATAATGATGGGATAATAATCCCATAGATAAGGATATCTGTTGTCAGATATCCTTGAAAAAGGGCAGTTTGATCAAAACTGGAACTCCTCCATCATCAGCCTTAATGGTCTGAACTGATAATCCCATTAATTAATTTATTTTTGCTAACATAGCATCAGAATTTTATTTTTTAAAAACATGTTCTCTAATAAGCCAAATACTAACAGTGATATTCTATCAGTAAGTTTACGGTACTCTGGCACTTGCTTGGTTTAAAGAGAAATACAAATTCGCCTGTGTCCTTTTCGAGGGATGTAGGGTAACTTCTGTTTATTTTTTTAGGATTTTTATCTCAGCAGAATCTATAAAAAATTAGAAGTCACTTCCCATTTTTAAAATGAGTCTTCCACTAGTCCAAAACATGAGAATTTTTAAGGGCTGTTGAAAGTCAGAAGATTTTGCTTTCAGCTGGTAGATTTGTGGTCTCCATCAAGCTAAAAACAGAAGCATGAAAGAGTCTTCACAGATTGCTTCTCTCCAGTAGCTTACTATGTATGACACAGAAGTTATTTCACTAGCATCAGGAAGGGCTGCAACTGATATTTTCCAACTTTGTTAACAGCCCATTTCAAGCTAAAAGTCAGACTTCCAGCTTCTTGCTGATTCAAAAGCAACATTAATACAACACAAACAGGAGATGTTCCTCCTGTTTCAGCTTAGATAGCAGTAATGTTATTACCATTCACTGTTTGCTAAAAATTTTCTTAGCTTTTATTTAAAGTTGCATGATTTTCATGGGCTTTATCATTTTCTGACACCTTCTTATTTGCCAGTGCAACCTTTGCTCAGTTGTGTTTTGCTTGGCCTATATTCTAGCCTGGATCCAAATATCCAGGCTAAAATCCTTGAGGGGGTAGGGGAGAGGAGAGAAAGCTGGCTAGAGAAAAAGAGCCCCACAGTCTTCTGAGTACCAGTATTTCCAAATCTCTTCAGCACATTTTCAATGGAAAGCATTGCATCCCTTTTTAGAAAATAAAAACATAGGAAAGGGAAATAAGATACATGAAGATCTGTCATCTTGTCTTAAGAGCATACTGGCCTAGATGATCTTAAGGTCCTTTCCAACCCTAACTATTCTATGTTTCTATATCCACGTTCCCTGACACTTGCTCTGGAATTGCACTCTGTGTTGTGCGAACCTACTCAGCTATCCTAATTTTACATCTGGTAGATTTGGCCAATGATGGATGTTTTCAGGTGGGAAAGGTTTCCACAGCAAAGAGCCAGTCCCTATGCCTGTTGTTCCTGTCTTCCTTCCAGCTGGAGAAAATGTTCCCCCAGAAAATCCTTCCCCATGTCCCACTGGTTGTCCCAGTTTAAAGCAATCTTCGGGTACTTGCCCTGTGCAGGAAGCAATGGGATCAGAGGACTGAAGTCACACAGAAACCATCTTTGTACTTCTATTCCACTGTGATGAGCTTTAGCAAGCTGTCTGCTATGGACCAATCCCAGTCCCCTTAGCTGAATGACTGGAAGTGTGATGTCCCTAAATTTGCAAAGTTCAGATCACAACCATGCATGGATCTCGAGGTAAGTGAGAAAATTAAGCCATGCAGTCATGATGTCAAATCATTTGATGAATGTAATCTGGACAGCATTCCTACAGTTTGGAGGAACAATATATTCTGGCATTGATTGTCTGCTGTTCTCTGCCTCTCGTTTGAAGTTAAAGATTTTCAAAAGGCTGTTACATGAAGGTTAACCTCAAATGCTGAGGTCTGTGAAAAGAAATTTTATTCACAGAGGGGCACTTTATTTAATTTGTCCATCTAAAATTCTATTCACATATTAGAAATACAGTTTTACCAATATTTACAAAGCAGAAACATTTTTATAACAGTGTGGTTTCTGTGATTTAAAAAGAGAATTCATACAAGAATTCATGTGTATATCATAGTATTTAATTCTGCAACATTTTGTACCCTGAAATACCCAAGCTTTTCCCAGAACTCATTGAAATGAGAGAAAGAAAGGAAGATAAAATAGGTAACATGAGTTAAAAGGCTATTAACCACCCAATTTACACCCCAGAGTTCAAATGCTCAGGCACCTATGCCATGTTTCCTTTATAGAAGAGAGACAGAGAGAGGAGTTGGGGTAATTTTGCTGCTGTCCTGTCCAAGTGCAGGGCAGGAGGTCAGGACACATCCCTGGGATCAGGTCTCCGGTCCGTGGCAGGCAGACCCAGGGCATGGAATAATGATGTTCAAAGCAGGCTGCACCAGGGGTCTCAAACAAACAAAACCCCACAAATACCAACCTCTGGCCTATCCTTTCACACAGCTCAGAAGTAGACACCAATTCTTTTGGCAATCGTTGTGGACCCAGATATGCTTTATGTGACTGTGATCACGCAGGTCTGATGGGGTGGATTGCTGGGGTCAGCGTGGCAGAGCAGGTTCTCACTGCTAGGGCTGGGCTGCACACTCCTACTGCAGATTTTTTATGATTAAAAAATAAAACATGGAGAACTCTCCACAGCACATTTTAAAAAATAGCAAGTAATGGCAGCATTTCAATTTTGGATAGTGTATATCTGGCTTTTTAATAATCTGCTTTTCAGCCCACTGAGACACATAGAAATCTTTGCTTTGTAAATAAGCAGCATTAAAAAAAATGAAAGATTAACTTAAATTTCAGTTGCAAAAAGAACTACAAAACTCTGTTTCAAATGCAGGTGGTGTATGTAAAGGAAAGTCCCATCTGTTTATGGCTCTTGACCTTTAAGCTCAGCTACTATTTTGTTTTAAAAAAAATCTCATAATAATGATGATAAAATAGCTAGCAATTCCAAAAAAATTATTAAGCCATTGGCAATGAAGAACACTTTTTTCATACAGAATCTTCAGAACACCAGCATTTCTCAATAAGTTTTATCTTACACATTATTATGCCATCCATCATGTTTGTTTTTCATTAGTTACCTTAGTCATTTATACTTAAGACCTAGCCTTGAATTGCTTGCAGTTTGATTTCTCACATTTTTACTGAGAGAGAATATCAAAGTTACTCTGATTATTTATATATATGTAAAGAGGCTTATAGAATCATAAGTTAATGTAATGATTATTTTAAATGTTTTAATGACTGCTGAGATGTGTCTTTCATGTACTAATTGATGAAAAATTGATAGTGATTGATAGTGAACAGTGACTTGTTTACAAAGTAAGAAGTTAATATCTCCAGAAATCTACTATTGTTTTCTTAAATTGCATTGATGTTGGATGTAAACACTACAGTGTCTTTCCTCATTGCAAAGAATGATGAAAAATAAAATCTCAGTGCACATGCTCTCATTATTCCACTAAAAACTCAGTTGCAAAACAAATGCATCTCTGGTTTACTGCAAGATTAAGAGCCCACTAGGGCAAATTTTCCATGCTCAGAACACCACTGATTTCAATGGCAGCTCCACACACAAAGCATTTCCAGGTTTAGTCCTTAATTATTTAGCAAAATTATTCCCTAGAGCTCTGAGTTCATTGAGAACACAGATGGAAGGATTCAAGCAGTAGATAATGGGGTGCATTTTTCTGCCTTCACAAAATATGTGGATGTTTTTGTATATACAACTCATCGACAGCCTGGTGACAAAGAATTTTATTGCCAAATGATTGACCTGGTGGAAGAGTGGTGGACTTGCTAGAAGGTGGGCTAGCAAGAATGAAGAGAAGTGCCAAGTCCTGCACCTGGGACGAAATATCCAGAGGGCCAATAAAAGCTAGGATCTGTGTGGACCAGCCTTGCTGAAAGAGACCTGGGGTCCTCATGGACAACATTGTCAACATGAGTGAGCAGTGCACCACTGCAGCAACAAAGGCAAATTGGATCCTGGGCTGCACCCGCAGGGTTTTTACTATCAGGGATAGAGATGTGATTGTCCCACTCTACCCAGATCTTGTCAAGCTGTATATGGATTAATGTGTCCAGTTCTTGTCACCACCATTCAAGAAACATGCAGATACTAGAGATGGTCCAAAGGAGAGCCACAAAGATGATCAAAGGAATGGATAACCTGAGTAAACACTGAAGGCATTAGGTCTTTTCTCCCTGGGGAAGAGAATGCTCAGAGGGACTAAATCACAGTTTTCTGGTACTTACAGGGGTACTACAAAGTGGACAGAGACTTTCTTTTCATGAGGAGCCACATGGAAAAGACAAGCAGCAACAGGTACAAGTTGAACTGGGAGAGGTTTCATTTCAATATAAAAAAGAAATATTTTTGCAATGAGAACAATTGATCACTCAAGCAACATTCCCAAGGACATGGTAGATTCCCCATCACTGAAGGTTTTCAAGATGCAATTGGACAGGGTACTAGATAATCTCATCTAGGCTTCCTTTCCCAGGAAAGGTTGGACCAGACGATCTTTTGAGGTCTCTCAACCTGGGCTGTTCTGTGATTCTGTGAAGTTTATTGCTGAATATGCAAAATGCAGTGATGTGCCAGACACTTGAAGGTGACAGTCAAGGTTCATACCTCCCTCCAATGTGATTGCAGTAATAAACCAGGTGCTATTAATATTTTTTTAATTCCACAACTGTTGTTTTGGGTTTTTTTACTCCTCATTAAATACTATGCTGAAACATCATTTAAAGTAACAGGACACACAGGAACATTTCAAGTAAGGTTTGAATGTTATCACATAAATAAGAAAAAATCATATCTATTCATTGGCTACTTGGTGATGTAAGGTAGATGAAACCTAAACCTCTCAAAGTTTTCCAAAACTAAACTGGACCTAATTGAATCCTAGACTAGGATGTATTTGCTTAATGACAACTCACATTTTTAACAATTGCCTCTAGCTGCTGCACTAGAAAGGATCAGGTTTCCTGCAGACCTAGTGTTTCACCTGTCAGCTACACACAGGCATCTGCAGTACATTACTGAATCTCAGCCTGAATCACATGTTCTATGTTTGTCGTGGTTTAAGCCCAGCCGGCAACTTGGAACCACACAGCCGCTCGATCACTCCCTCTCTTCCCTCCTCCCCCCGCTCCCGGAGGGATGGGGAGGAGAATCAGAGGAATGTAACTCCCACGGGTTGAGATAACAGCACTTGAGTAACTAAGGTATAATACAAACCACTACTGCTACCAATAATAATGGTAAGAGGAATAGCAAGGCGAGAGGACACAACCACTCACCACCCACCGACCGATACCCAGCCTGACCCGAGCAGCGATCTGGGCCTTCCGGGTAACTCCCCCCAGTTTATATACTGGGCATGACGTGCTGTGGTGTGGAATACCCCTTTGGCCGGTTTGGGTCAGGTGTCCTGTCTCTGCTTCCTCCCGGCTTCTCCTCTTCCCTGGCAGAGCATGAGACTGAGAGAAGTCCTTGGTCAGAGTAAACATTACTTAGCAACAACTAAAAACATCTGTGCTATCAGCGTTGTTCCCAGGCTGAAAGTCAAAAACACAGCACTGCACCAGCTACTAAGACGGAGAAAAAATGACTGCTGTAGCTGAACCCAGCACAATGTTCTACACATAGCCCATGTTCTACTTGGCTTTAGATTCCTGTATCATCTTCATTAAGTCACTTAAGCTACATGGTAGATATGGGATCACTGCAAAGCTCCCAGGCTTAGTCATTCATGCTGGCCACATCCCAGACCTACAGCAAGGTAAGAATTAAAGCAGGTCACTTCATTTTTGTGGGAAGAGAATCCTATTGCACTGGCTAGATGGAAGGCATAGTGTGTATGAATATACATATGTATGTAAGGTTTGCATATAAAACATGTGAGATTTGCCATGTAATCAGGTTCAAAGCTATATGGTGCTGCGAGCTGAAAAAAGCTATTTTCCTTAATGCTTTTGATGTGGCTATAAAGCTCTGGTACAAGTTAGACAAAAAGAAAAGAAAAATCACTTACAATAGTGGAAAAAAAGAGTAATCTGCTGACAACTAGCAACAGCACAGCAAAGTGTACGCACTACAGACATGGCAATCTTCTCTGCAGCGAGCTAGATTTAAATAGATTCCTACAACCACAACAAGGCCGGGAATTGAAGACAGTGAAAGAAAAGCTGGAAGGAAGAATTCTTCTTCCTTTCTCTCCTCTGAATTTTTACAGCAGGTATTAGTATTATTTTAGGCTATGCTAAAACAGATCAAACTGATTCTCTTGATAGTAACTTAGAAAAGTATGTTACTGCTAGTATATAAGGGAGGAATGGTAATCCTGGGTCAGCCATCAAACTCCTCTTTCTCCATTCAACAGCAGGAAAAATATCTCTGGTGATAACTGGCAGCTGTAGCTGTCAGTGTAGTGGGCAGTGCTTCATTTCTGTTAACGAAGGTGTCAGTATAAGGCAGGGTCTCAGTGAGCAAAAGGGACATTCCCTCCCCCACTCCAGGACTGACTCCTCTTCCACAGAGTGATTTCTTAGGAGAGCAAGAAGCTGGCACCTCCTGTTCATGGATCCCGTATTGCTTTCAGAAATTAAATATGATTGCTCTCTCTGTATGTTCTCCAAAATGGTTTCAGGTTGGACTGGTTTGAGTTAAGAAACAAAACAACACTAAGAAAGGCTGGTTCCAAAGTGACTTAGGTCATTTTACAGGAGGAAGTTTAGGGACCAGTAACATGACCAGTTAAACCAGATGATGAAGGGAAATATTAACTCTGGTAGAGGCAAGGGCAGTGGTATGTGGATAGAGAAAGATTTTCTCTACTCGGGTCATCGGCAGTTCAACCACTTCCTTAGCTACCTCAGGAAAAAGCAACTTCAAATGTAACTTAGAAAAACTTTGCCTTTCCAGAGTGTTTAAACAAGACATACAGTATTACTATGAAGTTCACATTCAGGATTTGCGTGAGGATGTAATATTGATGCCTGTAATACAAATGAAAAGGTTCTTGAACTGAACAAGTACTTTCGGTTTAGTTTAAAATAAAGTATTTACTTAATGAATATAAGGAAATGTAAATTATATAGGCTTTAATACTTTTATTCTCTCTAGTTTCCATGGAAATGGAGAGTATTTAGAAGAGCATTCAAGTCACCTGCACAAGACAGGACCAGGTCACCAGCACCTGGCCATCAAAGGCCAATGCTGTCACTGGGTCTACTCTAGAGCAATGGTAAAGGCATTTATTGATATTTAAAGTTATGTCAGAGAAAGCAACTTAATATCTTTTGCAACATATTACAGATCCTGCCCTTTTTCAGATTCATTTGCAGGGCTTATGTTCAGTTACAGGTGTACAGGTGGCTTGCAGTGTTCTAAGAGAGAGTAGAGAATCCCCAGGGGTCTTCTCCACAAAACAGTGAATATAGCAATAGACAGAACTGTATACCCAAGATGCGGAAAACAAAGCAGCATCTCCAGCTGCCCATCTTGCCAGACACTGGCTCTAATTTTTATGAGAAGTTCATCGTGCTCAGTTCACCTGTCTCATGAGAACAATTATTTGTCAGTGCACAGTGGTCAGATCAGCTGTGTCTCACTTTACTGAATTATACATTTTAAGCAGAAAACACTGTCTTCCATTTACGCCTCATCCTTACTTTAGTGTAGGCCAGTATATAGAGTGGGTAATGCTAATCCATGCTGCATAGTACATCAGCATAGTAACACACCCTTCTTTATTTAGTCATTTGAGAAGAAACCAGCCCTCACAAGGGAGTGATTTATGGGTCTGTATCTTGAGAATTTTAAAGACCTTCCTTTCTAGACAGGAGAATTTCAACTTCAGTTTGATAAGTAAGGCCAAACTCTTTTCTTGCTTATTGTGTTGAATCTCAGTGCACATCCACAGAGAACATTCTGGTTCCTCCTCTATGTGCACTTTCTGAAAGATGTTTCCCTATCTGACATTAGCTGTGATAGATTTTTTTTATAGTCAGACTCTTCTAGAGACAGGCTAATGTCTATAGGGTGTCATGCACTTCATAGATTCAGGCTGACATGAAGTCCTGCATTCCCGTTTATGTATCTAGATATAGCCCCAGACAAAATGCACATGAAGTAAGAGGAAAGCTCTAATTTGCCCTCAGTGGGTACTGGGTCAGATCCCACTTACAGTACTTCACTTTTCCATCAAAGGTCACTGAGCTAAAAAAGGCTGCACAAGCTATGAAATATCAGGCCAGATTACTTGTGCAGAACCATCTAGGATCCTCATGCTGCTACTTTTTTCTTATTTATTTATTTACTTACTGTTAAAGTCAGAATTTATAGCTTTCTTGGCCAAAGGAAGAGAAGAATACATGCGCTCCATAGCCCAGAGATCTCTTGAAAACTCTATACTTCATTCATTAGCAGTAGCAAAGGCAGTTAACATTTACTTGATACAGGAGTGTAAGAAAGCAATGACATAAAGAAACTAGTCCTAGGGTGGTTTATTGCTAGAGTCTGAGAGGGTGAGCATGCACATATGTGTCAGGAGTTGCAATATAATATAGCCAACAAATGGTTTTGAAAAGCCTTATATTCTTCACTTACCTCAATGGTTCAGTTGCAAAGGGATCAGCTGTAGGACTAGGAAACTGCCTTTATGGTCATCAGCTGAGCTAGCAGTATGTTGATTTAGCAATAAAAGCAATTAATTCTAACATAGATCTCATAAGAACAGAAACTAAAGCCTTATAAATTAATCATCCAGCTTCTATGTAACAGGCAGCCATTCCCAGAGTTCGATTCTCTTTCTTTACCAACAGTTTCATGCAGAGACCACAGAAATGCAAATATTTAGGCAAGGGTCTGTGGATATGTTTTGCAGCTATTTCCCATGTTGTTCTAGTGTTAGCACAAACCAAACAGCTAATTCAAAGCCTATGCCTTTTTTATGGTTAACCAAATATTTTTGCAACATATCAAATCACATAGAAACAATTTTCAGGTGTCTTATGATACAATCTCTTCGTTGTCCCATGGCCAAATCCTGCAAGATGTAAACAAACCCACCAGCTCTTTAATACAAATTTTACTCACTGGACTAGGATTTTTCCTACTAGAAATCAGCCGCTTCTTGGGAAATCTTCCCAGGTTTGGTTTGTGTTGGAAGGGATGAGTCTCTCTGGGGATACCTTTCCCTTCAGATACTGAAAGGCCTAAGATCTGCAGCTTGGCAGATGTTTTTTTACACGTCTCCAACAATGGCATTATGGCCTGAAGACAATTTACTTTGCATAGAATCGTAGAATCCTAGAATGGTTTGGGTTGGAAGGGACCTTAAAGCTCACCCAGTTCCAACTCCCTGCCATGGGCAGGGGCACCTTCCACTCGAAGGTCCCAGGTTGCTCAAAGCCCTGTCCAACCTGGCATTGAACACTGCCAGGGATGGGGCAACCACAGCTTCTCTGGGCAACCTGTGCCAGTGTCTCACCACCCTCATAGTGAAGAATTTTTCCTAATGTCTAATCTGAATCTCCCTTCTGTCAGTATCTTTTCCTCTTTATAATCTCTTCCCTAGGAATCACAAAAGAGGTTGAAACCTGAGAAATTCCTGCCTGCAGAGCTCTTCTTGGGTTTCAGTGCAGTAGCAGAGATCCTCAGATACCTTCTGTCAGCAGCCATTTAAAATCCTTAGCCTAGGTAAAAAGTATTCTTCTGTTGTTTTCTCAGGAGAGGAGAGAAGGAAAAGATTATATAAATATAGACATGTTATGTTTAGTTGCAAAGTACATGGAGATGAAAACAGAAGAAGGTAAGAGAGTGATGGTAGATTAATAAAGCATTATTCTAACACCAAATTGCCAAACCAAAACCACTGCATGCTAAATAGTAACTTTTAAATTGAGTGGATATGGGCTTCATCTACTGTCTCTGCCGCTCATACTAAATTAGACAGATACTTTTATATTGAACAGTCTCTTTAGGAGATATCACTGAAGAAATTCTTTTAAGCCTTGTGGAATTATAATGTGCACCAAGCATAACAATGGAAGTTCTGAAGGAAAAAAAGGAAAAAAACATAAAAAATTACGTTTTCTTTCTAGGTCCCAGAAGAATCTGAACAAATTCCAGGGAGAATGAGGTGTGTTTTCTGACTAGCATGCTATTCTGAAAATTTTCTTAAACAACAGGTGGGTAAGTCACTACCCAGCCCAAGTAAGAATGATTCTGGTATGAATTAGGTGATTTTAACAATAAGTACATGTTACTGCACTTGAAATACTGGTAAAAAAATGCAAACGAGACTAGCAAAAACTATGTAAGCTTAAAAAAAGACTGTGTCCTCAAGGCAACCTATGTTGGAGGGATACAGGCATCCTCTTGCAAATAGACTGCTGTGCTTTCAGATGTTCCTGTCCTTAAACACCCACCTCACTACTGTCAAAAGCCGGTTGCTGACCCCAGGGGCAGGCAGAGGGGATCAACATCCATCTTTGTTCAGTTATTCACTTACATTTTCTCTATATGGCCTTTCTGCCAATATGGGGAGTGATGAACTAAAGAGGGTACAAAGGATGCCAGGCTGGAGTAGGGAAGCTGCAAGCACTGAGACACCGTTCTTACTGTCTTCTGGAGTAGCACTACTTTGGACAGAGGGATGGGGTGTGCAGCTGCAGGGAGTAAAGTATCAAACAACTTCACACACATTCACTAGATTTCATCTGTTACTGCTCATCTTCCCCTGCTTGCTTACCTGCCTGGTGAACAGCTGTGATCTCCATGAGTAACCAGAACTGTTACTACTTTTAACAGCAAAGTTCTATCACCTCTTAATGAAAGCATACCCAGATCTTCAGCTATGAACAAATTTTAGCAGCAGTTCACTGACAGTTAATACTAGTAAACATACAGTAACCAGCCTCATGGTGATCCAGTGTTTTGCAGCTGTTTTTCTGACTACATAATGAAGCATCCCTTAAAGTCCCTGCTGTGAGAATGGTCTATTTCCTGTTCCCAAAAGGAACAGAAGAGAAATAATGTAGGACTTGCAAGTATTCACCTGAAAAAAAAATGGTGCAGCTAGGAGCACTCAAATGAAATAGATACCATTTGGGACTGGGGGAGGATGATGGGGGAGTTAAAGTGGGGGCAGCATCAAACAGCTGTCATTCTCTTTGTCATGAATGTAAAGGTTAGTAACTAGAAAATCAGAATAAGGAAAAACTTCAAAGAAAGCTAATGGACTTTGGTCAGAACTGTGACAGTTCTGCCTCTCTTTATTCAAACTACCTAGAGAAAATAGAATTCACCATCCACATTTATTTGCAACCATCAAAATATAAATTCTGCTTTATGTAACAAAAACATGTAATATAAAAGGTAACCACTACCACCATCCCCAAATTAGGGTTATTAGAGCAATATTCATTTCATTCATTGCCTGCCTAGGAAAACTTCACCCCCTATAATTAAAGACTGGCAAAATGAATAACAGATGTAATCAAATCAAAATAACATCAAACTAAGGCAGGTTAACTGACCTATCAGACTTAGTGTCAAGAAAAGATTTTCTCCTGGTGCAGACTGATGTGTTTCTTGAGGATCATTCACTCCTCCCTGCAACACAACAGGTTGTGAAGAAACTGCTACAAATCCTGACATTTCAAGGCTTTGGACCCATGTTCATGATGCATCATGATGCATCACCCATTACATCATTTATCCCTCTAGCATTGCTTGATCTAACCTAGTGATAATCAGATGAATGGGTAAAGGCCATGGGATATACTCAGGGCCTGACTCTAGAGCTGTGCTCTTCCCCGTCTTAGATATTTAACTAGGTACATCTGAAAGTGTCAGTCAAACAAATGTGAGGGAATATGTGGCAATCAGCAAAAGCTCCCATCAAGTACTGAAATATCATTTCAAAATAAAAATATTTTCTATTTCAATAGTAAATATTGCTTTATTTGGATTGGCTTTTCTTTGTCTCCTCCTCCAAGTTTTCTATCAGAAACGATTTTGATTGATAGAAAACATCTGACCAAAGTTTCTCTATATCAATACTTTCCCAGTGAGAACTTTTTCTCCCCAAGGCCTTCACATTTCACTTCTGCTTCCTGATATCTACTATTGAACTATGAAAAGACACTCAGGTTTTACTTCATGCACACAGAGCAGTTTCCTACCATAGTCAATATACCCTGTTTGTGAAAGGCTTGAAGCTTTAAATTTTGAGCTAGGTCATGCCATTTAGGCATACATTTCCTGAAGGCATCATTATGTCCTGCTTCCTCAGAAGCCAGGAACCATTCAGAAAATATCCTGAAGTGCTTCAGGACACTGGATGGTTGGAAAATACATTGATGTCACTGAACTACCACCTTTAAGGGATGAGGTTTTTTTCCAAAGCTTTTGTATATTTTTCCCTGAGCAAATTATGAAACTGATTTTTCAGTCTCAGAACAGATGATTTTCTAGAAGCAAGGACACTTATGTAGGATGCAGAAGCCTCGTGCCCATCTACATCAGACCAAGCAAAGGCTCAAATTTGGCTCACCTACCTCTCAGCAGCCCCTTAAGCATCAGAGCATTAATCATTCATAGGAAGGCTGTATTATCCACAAGCAAGCTGATATTTTCCATTCATTATGTTACACAGCAAGCTTATATTATCCAGAGACTAAGGAAGTGTTTTCGGGTTTGCAAAACACTGGAACAGAAACTGATGATGAAATCTCAACATTTTGTGGAAAACAGTAGGTTGGGATGGTTCACAGCACTGCAGCTCCCAGCTGCCCATCCAGCCCTACCCCAAGCAGCTGAATCCACTGTTTAGCAGTGTACACTGCCTTTCAAGCTAGAACAAAGCCACGTGCAGTTTGTTATAAAAGGCCCTACCACAGTGAGCCAACACAACATGTATGGACCTCTCAAAACCAGATGCAGCTGCTCTATACCACTGCATTTACAACTGGTTTGGGCTTTGAGCTGGCAACTGCAACATATAACTCCAGTTCAGTTGTTCCTTTTTACTCACAGACGTGATTTCTAAAGACAACATTTAGGTTTCTTCCTTTTAGCATTTCCTTGTAAATTAGATTCAGTACATGGAACTCAAATTTTCTGACCACTTACTCCAAAACACTGAATGCTGCAGAGGAAGCTACGTGATTTGTCAGGCACTTCTGAGCACATTCTTCAAGACTGTAACATTTTAATTATAACACTAGAAAAGCATCCATAAAAAGAAGATTTAAGAGCATTCTGAAGCAACAGAGGAACAATTTCTTTAAATGTCCTCAACTCATAATTAGGAAAATCAAATTCCCACTATCCATTTTGTCCACAACATGCCAACATAATTATATATGCATGCACATGCACTCATACAGACACAAAAATACACATACTGATTTATTTATGTGTGCATATATATGCATGTTATTATATATGTATATTTGTAAATATGTATTTTATATTTATGTGTATGCACACTCAATTATATGTGTGCTTACAATGAGTCTGTTAAGGATGGATGGATCTATTTCTGCCTGGCCACATCCTTCAGAAAAATCTATAGATCTGTGCGCTTTATTCCGTGAGATGTGCATATGTTTTGTACTAGGGAAGGCCAGTCCCTCATATTCCACATTGCTTTTGTGGTGGGAATTCCATATCCAGTAACTGTTAAGAGCTGTTAGAGAGGACAAGAAATCCATGCTGCCTCTGACAACACAGCAGTCTCCAGATAGCTGGAATCATAGTCGATAGCTAACAAATGGCCATTCCACTTATGGTATAATGAGCCCTGTATGAGCTTGCTTTTCCCACAGAGATGTAGGCACTAATTCTAACACCATTAACTCCTTTAGCTGGTCATAATGACAGTTAAAACATGTAATAACATTTAAAGCACAGACTGTAATTTCTTTTTCTCTGTTCAGAATTTGTTCTTGGCCAACAAATGGCTTAATGAACCAG
Organism: Nestor notabilis; assembly: GCF_000696875.1. Classification (NCBI taxonomy): domain Eukaryota; kingdom Metazoa; phylum Chordata; class Aves; order Psittaciformes; family Psittacidae; genus Nestor; species Nestor notabilis. Next base: position 20,163 of record NW_009924413.1, on the reverse strand, counting down.
ATTAGAAGACTTTTCTAATTACCAGCTGTCTCTGGAGGATTTGTTGTTGTTGTTGTTTGTTTGATTTTATTATGCAAAAAAGCCACTAGACTAACATCTATTTTGGATGCTCTCAGAAACATTTTTCCTTCAGTTGAAAGAGACTGCATCTTGCAGTAGGTACTCTAAATAGATTCAAAATCACTCTCATTAGCTTTCTTATAAGTCTGCAGCTCTGTCAGAGTGGAGTCGGGTCAGTTCACTGAGCTGAACTAATTGTTTTTCTTTGGTAGTATTTTAGTTCTGAGTCAGATAGTGCACTTAAAATCTCCAGTTTCTCCGATTTCAGCTCCAGACCTTTAAATTCCTGGAAAGATAGGAAACAGTACATTAGATCTATTTTAAACCTAACTCCATTGCCAGGGTCGGGTTCCACCCTGGCTTTTAATTTGAGTGTAATTTTTGGTTTGTTGTCACATATAGATTGTAAAAATCAAAATCTGAATCTTCCTGTGATTAGATTCTAATCACTGGCCTATTATAAGAGTGTCAGCAATGTTTCTTTCTTTTTCTCCCTTACAATCTGCTCGCTCTTGGGATGCAGGCTCTGCTCCTCTTAGGCTGCAGAGGGCTGAAAAATAGTTTTCACCTCTTCTGCCTGCTCATGACTGTAGCTCCTACTCATGGTTTCTACAAGCCAGGGGATGCAATAGCTTATGTAAGATGCCATACAGAAAGGGGCCAGAAATTGAGGACAGTGTACACATGCTCACCAATGGTTCCCCAACACCCACAGGAGAAAATACTCTGGCACAGTAGAGGCCTGAACCCAGACCAAACTCCAGAGGAAGGATGCAGCCCATCAGGGTTGGGACTGCTGAGATGACTGCAGCCTCTCGCTGGGACTGGGGCCAAGGAGATGGGCTCCTTGCCTGTGTGAGGTGTGCTGGGGAGGGACTGTGTAGGAGCTGCACAAAGGAGCTGTGGGAGGTCAGGAGGTTGCACAGCACCAGGGATGCCAAAAAGGAGACTGGATCTTCTCTGAGAATCTGCAGCTTCATCAGCCCAAACCCCATGGTGTACTGAAGGAGGGGCAGGCAGAGCCTGTGCTTATCAGGTTGGGAAATATATACTTCTCCAATGGTGAAGGCTTGGAGGTTGTGACTTCTGGCACTAGAGGATGGGGAATGAACAGGAGGATTTAGAGGTCTGCATGCAGTTGCAGAGCTGAAGTCTCTATCACAGATATGTGGTGGGATACCTTACACAACCAGAGTGCTGTCATGGGTGTATATAAGCTTTTTAGGAAGGACAGGATGGTATGGTGAACAGGGTGATTTGCCCTTTATGTGATAGAGCAGCGGGGATGCATGGAGCTCTGCCTTGAGACTGGTGACGAGCCACATGAGAGTGATCCCATTGTTGTGGGCATCTGCTACAGACCTCCTGATCAGGAATATGTAGATAAGCCCTCCTTCAGGTAGCTGGAGGAAACCTGTTTCTCACAGGCCATGGTTCTCGTGGGGAATTTTAGCCACTCTGGTATCGGCTGGAAGGGCAGCACAGCAGGGCACAGGCAATCCAGGGTGTCTCTGGAGTGCATTGATAGTAATTTCCTGACACAGGTGACTAAGAAGCTGAAGAGGGGAGACGCTCTGATAAACTTCATACTTACAAACATGTAAGAACTAGTTAGAGATGTGGAGACTGGGGATGGTGTTGGCTGCAGTGGCTATGAAATGATGGAGTTCAGGATCCTAAGAGCAGAAAAAAGGGCAAAAAGCAAAATAACAGCTCTGCACTTGAGGAGAGGAGATTTCATTGATATTCTCAGATATTCTTCATTGAGACCTCAGATATTCTCAGGCCATGACATACAGCCTCAGAAAATAGAGGGGTTTAGGAGAGCTGGTTGATTTTCAAAGATGCCTCTTCCAGCCTTGGGAACAGTCCATCCCAATGAGCACGAAATCAAGCAACAGAGGCAGGTGTCTTGTGTGGATGAACAAGGAGCTCCTGACTAAAGTGAGGCATTAAAAGAAAGCGTACAAGATATGTAAGCAAGATCATATCACCCAGGAGGAATATAGAGATACTGTCATCTGAGTGGGCAGGAAACTAATTGCTGCCAGCTAAAACTCTGTTAAGAGTCTGCTTCTGTCCAGACTGAAGAGTGTATCATGATTAAAATTAACTATAGGTCTGTACCCTCACTTTTGTTCTGCAGTCTATTTTAGCCTTGTAACAGGATCACGAAACTACTGCCTTGGCTGACATATCTGACCAGCGTTGTCTCAGGTAGCTAATTATGCTCAAACACTGTGGCTGGAATATCCAGAGCATATCCATAAACCAGGATTTCAACTGATCCTCTGGAAAGCTACAGTGGCTTTTTTTTTCATGTTCCATCTAAACCCACAACCTTTTCCTCCTGAGTTCAAACACATCACTATTTTCACAAACAGTATCTAATTAAATGATTTTGGAAATAAGTCAGATGAAAGTGCTAAGTGTCATCAACACAAATTTCAAGGGATGTGACAGACTGGAGAAATATCTGTGTGAAACTGTGAACTTGTTTTGGTCATACCTTTCATTCTATTGTTAATTCCTGTGTTGGACTAGGATTTATAGCTTCTGTTAAACTAATTGACATAGTTGGAAAAATGACAAGCCTTGGAGCAGACAAAACTGTCATCTTCTGCTCCAGTAAATTCTGACACTACTTGGAGTATCTTACTCTGCAGGAAAATCAGAGTTCTCTCTTTCCCACTTCACTAAAGAAGAAAAATTCCCACCAATTAAACTACATATAATCATTCTCATCTTGTATTTAGTTATGAAGTTGGCTGCTTATATTTCAGACCTATAAAATTATGCTCCATACAGCTTGCTTTTTTGGCTGTTGTAGGTACTGATCTAATAAAAGACTAAATTTCTCCTTAGAAACCTGAAGTCACTCATACATTCTTAGGACTCACAGCTAGGAAGACCTCTTGGTTTTATCAAAGCAGTTGCCATTCTTTATGCTACTCTGAATCCTCTTCACATCTCAAATTAAACTCCCTTTTCCCTCTTGTATTAATTCTTGCTTGAATCCACTCATTGAAGAGTGGAGCTGTAAAAAGAACTCTGCCAGAATGACTGGGCTTGGAAAGTGGGATCTCCTTGAGGATTTTCAGAACTTCTGAACCTCCCAAACAGTTTTGGTCAAAATTAAATTAAGGTGGAGATTGTAAGTGCATTGAACTATGAGCATTTTGTGGAAGCTGGTAGAGAAAATGAAGACTTGTGTGAGTGTCACACTGAGAGGAAGGCAGTTGTGAATATTCCTTGGAAGAAGCAGCAGCCATCTGGCATGGGCTCCTGTTTGCAGGATTAAATATGCAGAGCACATGGAAGGATCTAGGAGAACTGGAAGAAAGGCAATGGAAATGAATCAGATGTCTTGCAGCAGAAAACCAGAATTTGCTGGTCATGAGGGCAGAAGCTGCAAATTTTCATCACAGGATCTTTTCTTTTAACTGCTGGTGGCTGCTCTGTGCAACCACGCTGGCACATGTGTGTCCCAGGCAGTACAGCTGGCCCAGAAAGGCTTCTTTGGCCTTGCCTATGGCAACAAATATTGTGAAGCTGGTATTCTACAGGCTGATAAATCATTTATGACCAGACATGCATTTTGTAGTTGTTTCTGGCTTTCAGCTTGTGTTTTGATTGACAGACCACTGTTTGAGCTTGGATAATGGCTCGTATTAGCCAGTGTTAATAATTATACAATAAGAAGAGTCAGAGTAGACAGCTATGATCTTATCTTCAGGCAATTGCCTTGTGATAATAAAGAAGAAAGATACAGAGATTCCCCAGACTCTGATAGCTCCAGATTTTTCTCAATAGGACAATATATTTATGTCTTTTGATCTTTGTTTAGAGGGCAATTTTTTTTAAAAGGTGTGGAATTTCCTTTTTATTCATGGTCTCTACAGTTCAGTGACACTGGAGCTGGATACCTGCGACCTAACAGACATAAATTTAAAGACAATATTTAGAAGCCTGCAAAAAGGTGGCCCTGAGACACTCTCATGACCCATGAATAACAAGTTAGTGTTTGCACCATATTTAATATGAAGATTGTGACCAAGCCATTAACCTTTAGTAGCAGCCACTGAGTAAATGTGCCACATAGTACAGAAGGCACAGTAAATCTGTGCAAAGGGTGCACAGTATGTGTGGAGTGGCTTCTCAGCTGCAAGCCACGAGAGGTGAAAGATTATTTATCAGTGCTCTCTCTATTCCTTCTAAGTTTGGGACTTTATAAAACACAGTTTCTGAATCCTACCTCATATCTTTATCCTTATTATGGTTTTTCTTTATATTTTTTTATTGGTGACATTTTATATCAAATGATGACCTGCTGTAGTTTTTGTTGGGTATTTTTTAAATTTTAACTTCACTTAATTTCTGCTAATTCCATATAATCTTAATGGCTATCACTGAAGCACTGACTGTTGTTGAAAAGCACACTACAGGAGAGCCGAAAATTGAGAACTTCATATGTAAACATCTATTCTAACACCTTGGCCTAGGAAATCTAGTGTTACATGATCTGATGTCCAACTCCCACAGTTTCTTCCTCTCAGACTGTTATGTATATTTACAAACTTTTTGTTCACACTTTGGCCTCTAAAATGAGATCTGAAGGCAGCCTCAGGTCCAGTTTTCTTTTAAATGTATAGTATACCAATTTCATCAACAAGATAGTCAGATTAAGTACTGCACACTTCCATGTGACAGGTCACTGTCAGAGATTTAGGAAACATAACATTGAAATTCAGCTGTGTTATTCTGACACTTAAATTTGCATCACAGGAAATGTAGCAAAAGTGTCCTCTTGTAGTCTATAGAGAGGTCTCAAACATTTCCAGTTTCAGTGTCCAGTTAAATTCACATCATGTCAACACTTAAAATATTTTCCTCTTCAGAATTCTCTTATTTCATAAATGTAGTAACTCACTTAGATGAGCAAGTTAAATTGCTGAATTGCAGTCTTTATTATTTTCTGTGTTGCTGCATCATTGTATTTCTAATCCACCTATTATAAGAAAACAGACAGATTATAGCTCCTTCTTTTTGAATCTTTTGCTTACTTCCACTGAAGGTCATCTCTCACCACTCAGCAATATGGCATTTGTTAACCACAAAAGTCAGTTTCAACTGTGATTTTTACTCATAAAATTATGGAAAATCTTTTACAACTGTACTTAGCTATAGTAAAACCTCATAAGCGTCATTGTAGAAAAGATACTTTAACTGGAAAAGATGAAATCACCATACTTGGAGAGAAGTAAGTTATATTCACATGTGGAAGTACACTCCTACGTTTACCAGCATTAAGCAAAAGGATAACAATAGCTTGGCTCATCGAAGTTGTTCATTACCTGCAAAACTTTTCTAAAGGTGTGTCTGATTTAAGAGACTTTGAGTTACAGAGCAGGCTTTCCTCTGATGTTTTCCAGGTTCCAGGGTGACTCTCAGCAGACTCATCTCTGTGCAGAAATAGACAGTTTTTCCTGCTAGATGAAGTCCTCTGTACAACTTCTGTACATGTACCTTCCTGTATTTCATCCATTAGGTCACTCTGATCAAAACCTAGATCTAAAAAAAGACTTACATATTTCAAATATGAGCTTTTTCTGTCACTATAAAATTCATAGCTCCGAACTAGGCCACTAAGCTTATACAGGACTTAAAACCGGATGCCTAAAAGCACATACACAAACTTGGAAGAAATCTGTGGCTGAGGTGCCAAATAATATTTGCAGTTCTTTCCTTGGTCTACACTTCACTGAAATACCTTTTGCAAAATCCAGATTCACCGATTAGTCTAATTCAATTCACAAAAGTCTTTCCTTGCCCTCACGTGGGAAGTGACAGCTTCTTTCTAGCCCTTGCTCAAGTCAGTCAGATGTATTTCAAAGTTTACAAATCTAACTTTTCATGCTAGAAATGCAAACCCCAGTTGCTATGGTATAGAGTTCAAATCAAGCAATTCAGAACACTTGTGATGAGTGATCAGAGGATTATAAGCATCAGGTAACGGTCTGGCTCATCCCTACTCTCAGGGGTTTCCAGCCTCAATGGAGAGGGAGTTCATGTAGCAGCAGTTGTGCTACCACAGTTTAAAGCTTGTTGCACTAAAAGAAATCCTCTTCACTGCACTTGTTTATTTTAATCTGGTAGGCTATATTACAGAGTTTCCCTTAAATGGGTGAGATACCTTTGCAAAAGTGGAAATTTCTGTATTTAGCTCTTTGCTATTTTGTAATTTTTCTTTTCCATTCAGGCTAGTGGTAAATTATCCTATTACCAAAATCCTGCATGCCAGGAATTTTAGTGTGAAATTTAGGTTCCATTTCCAACAATGTACTTGGGAGCCTGTGCCACATAAATCTACCTCATAGAATAGGCCTATGCAAAAACTGGCATTTCAATAGAATATTTTGTACCTAAAGTAGATCTGCAGCTAAGAGTGCTGCAAAGTCCACATCACCATGCTTTGAATTGCTTCTAAATTCATATCAGTTTATACAATTTGAAAATGTATAAATAAAAATTCCATACCTCTCACATAGCGTGAATGCTTAGCTGAGAATGCTCATAAAAGAGAAAGCAGTGTTAGAAGGTCAATTCTAATACAGAAAGACTGGGGAAAAAAAAAAAGATAAAACAGACATCTGTACTTTCTAAAGTGGTTCATTAAAACAATACAAGGTGAAAGAATGTAAGAAATGTCATGAAATATACTTGCCTACATTTCACACTCTACTACCATTTGATGTAATTTAAATGCCACAAATTCATTTTGTGAGATCAAATTGAGCTGGCAGTGACCAGGAAAAAAAAATTACATTGATGAAGATCCCTACATTAACTGTAAATATTTAAGGAAGACCTTGTCCTGAGGACAGATAGACCATCACATAAAAAGTTATACAAACTGAATCATAACTTAAAATCGTAACCTTTAATAGACATTCATCATGGATAATTGCAATAGACAGGAGTATCACAGTTATTCATAATGTTATGAAAGTGATCTCTTAAAATATGTTCCATCTTTTGTCAAGACAAAATGTATTACCATTGTACAACATGACTAGGCAAAAAAATACCTGTTGGGAAACAGTAGGCTAAAAATATAAAAATAGCCATACATGGCCAGATAAAACATTCACTGAGTAGAGACATAGCTCTACCAAAAGTGGAAGTATTAGACAACCATAAGCTGGAAATTCCCTGGTATGTCATCCGGCAATGTATGGTTCCAGATGTCCCTGATCCAAAGATTCAATCTGGATGCAACCTCTACTTTTCTTTATAATGTACCTTGATGGATTGATCTTTGTGAATATGTTTTGTTCCTTTCTGAGCTCATGTACATTTTCAGTATCCAAAAGTTTTATTTCATCTACTTAATGATGTTTTATGTGGAAAAAACACTCCTTTTCTGCTTGTTTCTGATAAGCCTACTTATAATTTCATACAGCACCCTCTTCTGAATATCTCCACCTGCTTCATACTGTTGGTAACTTTACATAGTTTTCAAAGTCAAAAATATTTAGTCCATTCTGGTTTTTCTTGTTAATCTCTTCTGAATCAACAGTATATGCATGTTCATTATACGATTTTTCATCCAGAAGGAAATAGTCTCTCTCATCTACTTACAACTTAATTTCCTTAAGTGTTTAGTGAATTAAAAGATTATTTTAATCCAGATCTTTTGAATTCCTCCCCTTTAACTAAAGGCCTACAAGGATGCAGGGGAGGGACTCTTCATTAGGGACTCTAGTGGTAGGACAAGGGGTAATGGGTTTGAACTGAAACACGGGAAGTTTAGGTTAGATATAAGGAAGAAGTTCTTCGCAGTGAGGGTGGTGAGGCACTGGAATAGGTTGCCCAAGGAAGTTGTGAATGCTCCAACCCTGGAGGTGTTCAAGGCCAGACTGGACAGAGCCTTGGGCGACATAGTTTAGTGTGTGGTGTCCCTGCTCATGGCAGGGGGGTTGGAACTAGATGATCTTAAGGTACTTTCCAACCCTAACTATTCTATGATTCTATGATTCTATGATTCTAATTCCTGCCCTCAATTAATGGTAAGATTCATGAATAAGTGATATCTCCTTAGAAAAAAAAAACCAAAACATGTTCTCAACTATATATGTGTGCTTTCTGTTCTCTCTGCTTTCTGCTATATTTTTTTTTTTTTTTTGTAGCTTCAAAAATTTTACAGTGTGGAAACACAGAGACAGAAGTATCTTTAAAAAAAAAAAAATCACCCCCTTTATCAGTTTACACTTCAGACTCCTCTACATAATCTTCAATTTGAAACAGTTTCTTAAATTCAACCTCTGTGAAGATGAATTCCAATGTGGGAACCTCTCTTGAGCTCTTTTTCAGCAAATGCTAGCACAAAGGATTCGTTTAGCTTTTTTGCTATAGCCTTTCTTTCATGTTTCTTTATACCTTAACTAGGAATCAGCAGTACAAGCTGGCAAAATTCCTGCATTTGTTGGTTTTGAGAGACTTTTTAGGTATTGATAAAGTTTTTCATGAGTTCTGACTCAAAATCAGTTTTAGCCTGCTCTATTACAGCCTCTTGTTTAATTAGAGAGTATTTATGCTCCTTTCTAATTTTCTCATTTGGACAAATATTCCTTTTCTTTTTTCCTCAGGCATGTGTTTTACTTCTAACAGTCTTTGCAGTTAATGATGCTAGAATTTTATTAATCATTTTGATTTTTTCTAGTCCTTTCAGAATCTTTTCTTTTGATAAGCAATACATATCTACTCAGTGCTTTCACCGTCATGTCTCAAAAAATCTTCATGCCACCTACAAGAATTTCATCCTTTTCCATGCTCCTGTTAAGTCCCTTGTAAACTAATCACCTTTTTTATCTCTTCCTATAAGGATGTTGAATTTGAATATACTTTTGTACTAATGCTAGAGAAATTTTTTTGACTATGCCTTGTTTCTACCTGTTGTTCAGGACTTAAGCAAGAGTAGCTTTACTTTTGTAGCTTTTTGAAATGATTGTTCCAAGAAACTGTTGTCTATGGTGCCTAAAATTATTGCCTACACATGGCATAAATCGAATTCCCAGCTATTAGTGGCGTTTTTTCCTCTCATAAGCACATAGAATTCCTCTAGCATACTGTAAGTATTTTCCCTATTATGTTTCGGTTATCCCAGCTAATACCATAGGCCAAATCTATATTCATCCTCATGTCTGGAAATTCAGTCCTGGCAATTCAGTCCGTAAGGATTCTGTAGTTGTCATTATGTTATTCAGCTTTGTTTTCTCTAAGCTCATCTCTCTGTCATCAATATGATTTATTTTATCATTTGTTCAAAAGGTTTAAAACAACCAGTCAGATGTAATAAGGAATTGTAATGGACACAGTTCAGGATTAGAGCTGATCTGGAATTTAAAAGCATGATTTCTACTATTTACTGCAATTTTTTGACACTGAATTAGTTTACTAGCATGTTTAATGAGCTGTTTATTGAAAGAAGGTTCTCCATTTCTAAACTTCTGACTAGTGAAAAAAGTAAAATGTTAATTCACAACGATCAAGACAAGCACATAAAACTGGCTATGTTAAGCCTTCCTGTATCTAATAAATCTCAGTCTACCTACTTCAGACCCAAGTCATACACTTCGGTGTCTTGTAACTCACATATATGTCTGTCCTTATTTCATCTTCTGGCTGTTCTGTTGCACTTCTTTATACAACAGGGAAAAAAAATGAAATGTCAGGAGATGGTATTACCTGAAAATTGGCTCTTACTTTGGTCTTCCCAGGATTTGTTTCCTAGCTATGCTGCTGTCTCCCTGTGCCATTTCCCCTTGTTTCTGACTGTAAGGGGTTTTAGTTAGACCATATATCTCAGGTATAGGGAGCAGGAAATTGCCTAGATTGTTGTAAAGAATAATAAATAGCAAGAGCCACATGAACTGTCATCCTAACACTCCATATTTCTGGGGAGGTTTTGGAAGGTTGGCCTAATATACCTAAATACTCATTACTGTAAAGGAAGGTGGTGGCAATATTTACTTAGGCAAAATTAAGTTCTGTTCTATTGCTTGCAAATAACTCATATAGGTGACAATAATATTCATCCCCTCATTTTTGCAGGTGATTTGTTTTACAAAACATTTTAAAACCCCTATGTGCATTAAGAAAAATGTTTCTGTATTTTATTCCTCCCAGGAAAAACACATAATCCTGCTTAGTCATTGTCCTAAATTTTCTCTAAACATTTCGAACAACTGCAAAGTAAGTATAAAATGTTCCTAAGTCAGAATTAGCTCTATATGGCATTCACTTGGTATTAAGGGCACCATCAATTTTGTTTCTTGACAAGAAACTCAGAGAGGCAAGTGGAATTGGTATTGACAAATCTAGAAGGGTTTTGAGAGCTGGTGTTGCTGAGTGGTACAAGAGCTCCATGGGTAGAATAAGGAAAGGTCAAGATTGTCTGTAGACTGAAATCAAGCTTTTGAAAGGGGAGATGGTGGTAAACGTGAATCATGTGCTCTGATCACCAGTTCTGCTGTGGGTGATACTGGCAGTTTGATGCTATTTTAAAAAGTAATACTTAACACAGGCACAGAAGAGGATCAAGATTGCTTTTTACGTATTTTCTTAGAATAGTTTGCAATGTGGTTGTTTTTGTAAGCTCTGCATAAAATCATTTTCACTATAATAAATCAAAATATATTCATAAGTTAGTATGAGGTTCGTTTCAGCTAATAATGTGACATTATTATGACACAATTCATTTTTTACATGAACTCTAAATCAGCAAATAGTGTAAGTGTGGTTCTGTATACATGCCCATTCAAAAAAATCCTTGAGCATATGCTTAGCCATAAATATGCAGTACAATCCTCCACAGCAGTAGGAAGTGAATATATAACATATGTTTTAGTGAAAAGGGCTGAATTTCCAAATTTGACTGTATAACATATTACTCAAGATAAATAAGCATTTGGTTCATAAATGGCTGTTTATAAAATGTCAGTGTTGACAACTAATAATTGGAGAAGTGTAGGTCTCCTGCAAGTGTATTGTTTGTTTTAGAAATACATATCCACCTTGCAGGAAGTGTTCAAAATCCTGTGTTATTTAATTTCCTCTTAAGGACCATTAATCCAAATACAAAAATTATGAAAATTAACTTTTACTCATTTTAAACCAAGAAATCAGATACCTAATCCTTCCTAATGTAGCTCTAGCCATCAGTACCCTTCTGTACAGATGTTGGGTTTTTTTGCTAGAGGCACCTGAGCACCAGGTGAGAATATTATTTTTAAGCCTTAGGGTGAGGGGGTTGCTCTCTTCTGTTTGTATGTCTGTCCAGACCCTCATCCTGCCAAGCCTGGCCAGCCCCTGGTGGGTTTCTGCCTGGGAAGATGCTGAAGGCTGCCTTCAAACTTGTCTGTCATCTGCAGGCAATCACAGACCTTGTCAAAGCTTTGGAAAATTCATCACCTTTCATTCAGGCTAAATGGATGAAGTAGTTAGGATCCTTTGTGGAGTAAGATAGCTGGAAATAGGCTTAGAAATTGTGAACAGGGAAGCCACCTACTGTTTTTCCTCCTGCCTCAGAAGAAGCCAGATCTCTTGTGTACACTCTGTAAGTAATCAGCACCAAGAAAAATACTCAGCTTGTATTATCACTTTCTCCTCTCAAGAAGAACTAGCTGGGATCTTGACTAGCTACTCAGGTCAGAGACATTACTACACTAATATTGTATCTTTTAAAAATGCCTACTGGATTCTGCTGCTTCGGTTTCCAAATTACAATTCAACAAATTAAAGTGATACTTTGATGATTCATGCTTATGTGCTAAAGTACAGTAATGCACAAAGAAAAGCTGGCTCGTTGGAGAGAGAAATCAGCTTTGAAAGTAAGAAGCATATTCTCCATCTGATATTTAGCAGTCATGATGGAAAACACAATAAATTCAGGAGAGGAAAATGAGTACTTGAAAGGCTGTAGTTTTCCAAGATGAAGTCTTTTACTGGCAGTCCTGGTTTGAAGTGTTCTGGCCAGCAGTATCTCCTTTTCAGCTATATTGCACAATGAATTTTGATTCAAGAAGTAATATGGCTAAAAGTAAACAGAAAAAATTAAAATAAAAAAATCTCTTTGCCTGACAATTTTCGTACAAGAACTTTTCTGTTCCCTAGTCCAGCTCAGAGGAAGAATACAGGTTCTGTATACCAGGGGTGCACAAAATTCTTATCAACAGCACATCAATTACAAATTGAAGAGGAATTCACACCCCAAACCCCCACCTATACTACACTCTAAACTGGTAGTGTAAATGCATTCAAGATGGCTGAGTTTGATCCTCTCAGATCTCTCCAATCTCATGCAAACCCAAATGGTTTCCTGTGAGCAGAGATCCGTTATCCCATATGTTATTTTGATTAATGAAGAAGCTAATCATAGAATCATAGAACAGTTAGGGTTGGAAAGGACCTTAAGATCATCTAGTTCCAACCCCCTCAATGTGTTGTATTACTAAGTGCTTAAGAGGTATACTGACTGCAAAGCTCAGTCTTATTCTATACCTTCCTGATATCCTATGAGACAAAAACGACATGAGAGTAAGAATTTGCATTACATATTAGGGATTATTTTCTGGTAGTACAGGAAGCCTGCGTTAAAGTATTTTTCTATATTTTAATGCTTTACATATTCAATATGCATTTCATCATAAATGCTTTGTAACAGACATCCTGGGAAGATTAAGTTATGGCAATGCCAGTATTGTCATAATATACATGATTTCAAGGCAGAAATGGTAAATCACTCTATCTAAAGAGGCATCAAAGCACTGCAGTGATTCTTTTTCATTTCAGATTGAAACAATGCATCTATTCTTTATAATTTCAGAGAATGCAGTACCAAACAATGTCATGTGAAAGACACACCTGAATTCTGAGAATACTGCATGTGAAAAATCCATTTATGTCACTCCTGTCAAGTTGCTGACTTGATTTGTTGGTTTGAATTTGGGACAGATCACAGTGTGAGTAAAGAGAGAACAGCTCTGGCAATGAACAAGCAGAAGAGGAATTAAGGCTTAAAACCTATAAGTTGGGGGGAGGGGGGGAAAGAAAGAAAATGTTTTAAAAGAGACCTTGAAATGCAATCTCAGCTGTGTGTCTAAGATGCATTTTGCTGAGTGGCTGGAGGAGCAGAAAGGAAGACACCAAAACAGTGATCTAGAAGATGGCCTTTGTGATCTGATACTCCTCTGTGGTTCTCATAAATTTAAATACAGTTTAGGAGGTGCAGCTGCACTGGGAGATATTACCCAATTTTTTGCAGTTTTACACTGCAGGCTGACAAGCAATCTTACCACAGAAAGTGGTAGGGAAATGTCAGCCTGTAGGGAGACGACCTGGCTCCAAGGAAATGAAAATCTTCTGCATCCAGAAATTGAATTCAACTGTGCTGGCAGCCTGAAAATGTTTGGTAACAGTTCTGTTAAGATTATTGATAAAAGCCTCCTAAAATGTTAAAGATTAGGCAATTTTTGAGAACTTCAGAGTAGCAACAAGAACAGCATCACCTCTCAGTAAGGTTACTCTGCCCTTTCGTATTCTGTCTTCTACTGTATTTGGGCTGCTAGTGCTGTAGTGGGATGGCAGGCTTTTTTTTACTGAATTACGTTTTTTGTTAACATCAAAATGTTTCAACAGCAATTGGTTTTTATCTTTTCTCATTAAAGAATATAAATCTTGAGGGTAAGATAGCTGAAAACAAGAAACTAAACAATACAGAGGACAGTCTTCACCAGGGACTCAATGGTTAAAAAAGGACATGAAAGAACTATTGTACATCAACTTAATGTAAGTTCATACTTAGCACCCAGTATCAGGGTTTAGCTTTTAAGAAATGGAAAATGTCATGCTTTGGGAAAGCAGGAATCAGCCATAAACAACTTGGCTTTTTACTACAGTTTAAATTTTTATAGATATCTTTGATTGTAAATTTCATTGTTTCAGAGAGCACAAAATTACTTTTTTTTTTATTAACTCAATTTTCTTACACTATTTTGTATACAAGCTCCAATTCAAATCAATACATACATAAGCTCTTTTAATGTTTTCAAGATCATAAACAACTGGCTGATGAACAAGTCAGTCATGTGATGCTAAAAAATTGGACTAAATAGAAGACATGAAATATCATGACTTACGACTTGGAAATAATACATTTTCACTTATTATTTTCTCTCTCAATGTGTAATACCCCTGAAATCAGAAATATTGATTGTGTTTTGCAAGTGAGACTGAAAGATGGGTTTCTTTCTAAGTTGTTCATGGCTACTATAGGTCCAGACAGCAGAGTAAAATCCATAATGGACATCCTAGAAAGATATGAGCTCTCTGACCAGGGCACCATACCTGAGCAAGATGAGTAGGCTGGGCCAGGTGGTGGTGTCATGCTCCACCAACAATCCAATGATCATCAGACAAATGTGAGATGGCAGGTGAAACATCATCAATCTCAAGCAACAAGCCAGGTCCACTTGCTATTGCTATAAGCAGGGCCCTGAAACCACATCTCTAGAAGTAGATGTTCCTCAATCTTATCCCATCACCTGAGTCATATGCAGCTGGGAGAAAACAGCAGGGTCTGTGGTGGTTCATGGAGATAGTTTGGAGTCAGTGTCTGGACCTGCTTCCAAGATGAAGGATGGATGGCACTCCTAGTCTGAATGTGCTTGCTGTAGGTCAAAACAGAGACTAAACTACACGCACAAGACAACACAGCTACTCTATTAGCAGAGCTCCAGGCCTTAGATGTGAGTGTCAGTTGGCACTGCCAATTCTTTATGCTGTTATTGCCAAAGCAGGGGGAGCAATAGAATGCTTGTCATGAAATCTTACCCTAGGAGGAATTAGGAACTGTTCACTGCCCTTATCTCCCACTGGAAGGTAAAACACCTTTACCACTTTTGAAGAAAATACCACACGACCTCCTGCCTTTCACAACACGAAGAACTATTTGAAGGAAAAAATGCAGGGTTTTTGTCCAGAACTGGATGGGGGGAAGAAGCTTTTGGTCATAGAAAGGTTTCAAATTGGGCTTTGATTTTCTGACTCACTTAAGTACCGAAGAATGAATTAACCAGGACAATTCTGTTACAAGGGCACCCAGCTTCTCATTTAGCATGTTCTCCACTGCTGGGGATTTGATAAGTGACCAGACTAACAGGTTGTGTGTCTGAGCTGAATAGAAGTGTAACTGGCTACCCATAATCCATAAATAGGCCCAGCCGGATGCTGCAGGGTGACTGAAGAATGTGCACTATGCAGAAGCCTATTAGAGCTGCAAACAAAGAGAGAAGGGCGGTGGTGAGAGAATTTTGAAAAGTCTCTATATTCTTCCTGCTCCTGGGCCTGTCAATACCTGAATTCATCTTTGGTGCAAACCCAAATCTCCTTGCAGTTTCTTTGACCTTTGTGAGGCTGCTCACAAGCCACAGGGCAACAGTTCAAATCATGGCTTTTTTCTTTTTTTCAGTCTGCCTTCTCTAGATGAGTATTCCTCACAAAGCTTGGACCAGTCCCAAACTATATGTGATGGTAGTGTCTGCTTTGGTTTTCTTGGCACATATTACACAGATTCAGAGCAAACAAACGAACAAACAAATAAAAAAAAAAAAAAAGCCTAGTAAAAAATGAAAGCATTCCTTTGTACTGCCTAGAATGGAAAAAAGGTAGAGCCAGAACAGTTGCTTTTCAGCCCTTAGATGCAATACACAGGTAGAGACGCAAGCAGTGCCAGGTGACCCAGCTCTTTAATCCCAGCTACCACTCATACAAGAGTACACTGTTTGCAAACACAGCACAAGCTTAGAAACTATGTGGGAAATAAGGTTGCTACTTACACCCAGAAGAAATCACAAGCTCAAGAGCAGAAATAGAAGCAAGATTTCCTATGAATTTGTCATTCCGCTCCAGTTAGCAATATGACAGCATGTTAGTAATGGCTGCTTTGCTCATTTCTGCCAAGGGAATTCCACAATCTGTTCTACATGGGCCTCAGATTCCTCCAGGTTAATCTAATGCATGATCTCCAGCCTGAAAAGCTTAAATACTCACAGCTTTTCTCCCCAAGAAACAAACATATAATCAAATCTCATGCTTCAGGGAATAAGCTGATGACTGCAGGCTCTGCAAGGAATACTTCCCCTATTTTATGGATTTGCACAAATTGTGGGGTTTGCCTTTCCTTTGAAGCACGAGGCATTAGCTACTGCTGAATGCAGAATACCAGATTTAATAAAGCAATGTTCAGAGCTAGTAGAAGGCTGTGTTTTTATGTTTTTGTCAGAAGCACTGTTTTTCCCTCTAAATTCTGAGGAAAGGGAGAACCGTTAATTGGCAGCACTGTTTACAATGAATATATCTGAAAACACATGCACCAAAAATGGCATTACCTGCAAAGCAAATATGACCGATTATCAGGGGATCACGCCTATGCCTGGGATCTCCTTCAGGATCAAAGTTTCTGCTGCATGTAGATAGAAACACAGCTTTTATGAATGTTTCTCAAATAAGCAGATCTCTCTGAGGGTTTCTTATAGCTCTCCAGTTATTATTTTATGGGCCAGCAACGAGGCTGTCCTTACAGCACAGACAGTAATGCAGTTGCTGTTCAGTTTGCAGACATCTGACCCAGTACCACAAGTGAATACAAAAGGCTTTTCCATGGGAATAGGAATGCAGTTGTAAAAATACCTATGGTACAGGTGGGTTCCCCTCACTGAGGCAGCCAGCCCCTCTTTGTCTCACAACTGATGCTTGGAAGACAAAAATTCTGACTCATTTTCACAAAATTAGGTTTCATTCCATCCTTACCCCTTCCCTATAAATTCTACACAGTGTCAGGACAAAGTGTGGAGCCCGGAAAGACACTGCAGCTAAATTATCTCAAGCAAGTGAAAAGCCTTGAGTATTTTACAGGACTGAGTGGCTCTGCATATTGTGTTAGTCATAAACAGGCACAATACGAACTCACATCTGGGTTCTCAGCTTCTAAATATACTGAAACTGCCAAGGCAACAGATGAGATTTTCCCATCAAGAGCCATTGAGCAGATACTTATTCTGTGATCAGTTTTAAACCAAGAAGAAGTAATATGGCTTTGTCACAGGTAAAGTTTATGGTTAGAAATAAACAGCCTCCATTTCATGCCAATCTTCGTAAAGAAGAAAGGCCATTTATGCTGACAGCAACAAGAAAAAAGCAGATGAACAATGTGACCTGCAGATTCATTTAATAGTTGAGTAAATGTATGAAGATTTTTTTCTAGAAAACCAGCTTTATTGAAAGGCGTTTGCAGCTGAGCAAATTCAAACTATCTGCCTTTAAAGCTACCTTTAAATTATTTTGCCTTTTAAATTTTAAATGTTGTGTGCAGTTAATTAATCTTCTTAGTTCCATTTTGGTTGGCATCTTCGCAGGTGGAGCTATGAACAAAACTCCTTCTGGAAACTACAATGAGCCTCTCAGAAGGTTATCTAATAATATTCACTCCCTCTAGGTGATTACTGAAGAACCTCTGAAACTGATACTTCAAAGTAGTGACATGGCAAGAGCCAGAACAGTCGTCAGGGACCTTACGTCAGAGAGTGCTTAATCAGGAAGGGATTACCTTATATTTCTCCTGCCTACTTTTTTAATGCATCTGATGCCTATCATCCCACAGTTGATGCCGGAAGTGGTACAGGACAGGTGAGGTCCCCACTGTAGATGTGAGCGATGCCAGTCACAGAGCAGCTCTCACACCTGGCTGCAGATCTGCAATACACACATGGGAGTTAGTAACAATAGCAAAGAGAAACAATGGAGCAAATTGTCAAAAGACATGGCCAAGAGCAAAATATAGTGGACAATCCAAAGTACCTCATAAGTGAAGCATCAGAGAAAGAAAATGTATAAAAATAGAAAAGTATGCTTTTTAATCTCCCAGTTAGTAGTTACGTGGAATTAAGATAGCAACACACAGCGGTTGAAATGCAAGAACAATAGTAGGAACCAGGATGTGGAAAAGAAACCCAAATTATTTATAACTCTGATTCCCAAGTGATAAGAATGAACATAATAAAAATAGGATAGTAAAACTAGTTAAACTAGTTACCAATTTATAAAATACATAACTTTCAACAAAAATTGGAACTGGAAAAAAGTGCATTTTCACACATAGCTCAAAGATCACATAAATGCCAAGTGACATGACAGTTGCTGAAATAAATGCTCTTTTTATGAACAGCAGAGTAGTAAAGCAAGCAAAATAGATGCATAAAATGGGTAAATTTCCAGCGCATTAGTTATTGCTGCCTCTGAGCTGCAGTAAATTACAAACTCATTTTTACCTTTTTTTTTTGTGTGTTCATGAATACATTTTTGGGACTGGTTTTCCACCCTCTTCTTTCACAAGTCCATTTTTTAGAGATTTATATTCTTCTTTAAAGTCTATAAATAAGAAGTATCCAGGTCTTTTCTATATAAGGGGAGAAGGCTGAAAACTCAGAAGAAACTATTTATTATGCATTTCTGAACTTTCTTTGATTAAATTCTGTTATCTGTGAACACATCACTTCCATAAAACTTGTTTTTGTCTGGATATTTTTCCCCTTACAAGTGAAATCCAAAGTAAGTTTTCCTCCAAAAGCATGGACTTACCCACCCTGTGGTTTTCTTCTTTATTTTTCTTTTCTTGTTTGTAGTACAAAATCAGAGTATGTTGGCTTTATTTACTGCTCACTATACCTATAAATAAAGGATGTAGGATTATCAAGACAGAGTGGACTGAAGTCAAAAAGATGAAAGATTTATTTGAAAAACAAGTTGACTATTCCCAGCCACAGAGAAAATGTTCATCTCTGACTCTGGTTACTTTCTCTGCCACCCCTTCAAAAAAAACCCCAGAAAACCCACACCCTGAAAGAAGAAATGAGATTAAAGTTAAGGACCTTTAAGTTCAGGTATGTCTCTGTTTTCATCACCTGTAGAGTGATTTATATTGGTTCAAAGGCCTATTCCGCTTTGCATCCATGTAGTGTTCCTTTTTGCAGAGATAAAGGAGCCTGCAGAGGGAAGGGTAAACAAGAGACATAGCCAGAGTTTTTCAGTGCATTTATGAGTTCACATGTACAAATACAAGAGGGTTTAATTACTTATTGTGCTTGTATGTAAGATACTCTTTAAAACAGCAACACAATAACATAAAGATGATAGCTAATGTCTGAAACCACTTTGGTATAACCCAAAAAAGGTATGCCAGTATCTATGGTTATTTCAAAGTAAAAGTGAAGGATCTGAATCTTGGGACACTCCATTAATGCAGAAGAGCAGATGCCCATCTAACCATCCCATCTGTACCTGTTCTTCAGAGTAGGTTCCTGGTACAGATTCCTTCACTTCTTGTGAATCCTGTGGCTTCACAGAGATCAAGATGTATTAGCTAAACTGGTTGTATCTCTTTTTAATTGAATTTCTCAATCACACAATTCCAGATTTATCCAGAACAGATTAATGCACTGTAACTCAAGCCCTATTTAAGCTAGCTGCCTGGTTAATGTGTAGTTCTGTGACTTCTGCATGAAATTCAAAAAAGGCATCCCAAATGATTCAGTGAGAGAAAATAAGCCCAACAAAGAGAAAAAAATCCTGCTAACTTCCATGGAAAGTCTCATTCTCATTGTCACAAATAAGAAATGTGTCAAAATCTTAAGGAATATTTCCACCCCCCCAAGTCTTTACCTTTACTGATCATCAGCATAAAGCTGCTAAATGTACTGACAGTCCTCACTGTTGGAGGTGAGTTGAAAAAGAGAATAACAAAGTGTAACATTTTTAATTGAAGAGTCACTAGGAACTCTTTGATGTGTTCTGCTCTGAGCACTCATGTCCAAAGGCACCCCAGTCCTGACACTCAGTGAAGAACATCTGCTTATTTGTTTTCTCTTTTCCGCAGGTTACAGAGTAGAACCGTGGGGGGGATTTGATACTAGAGTCACAGGTGGTATCAGTTTTCAGTCACTGTTGTGTCAGGCTGACATAGAATCATACAATGGTTAGGGTTGGAAA
>NW_009924412.1:4721-23321 GCF_000696875.1 Nestor notabilis | reverse complement strand
ATTAATCTGCCAAATACATCTAGCTTTAAGGCTAGATGAGGCTCCGGGACACTGAGCTTCCCCCCGCTCTGCTGTTCAAGGCATCCTCTCGGGAGATACTCACCTTGGCAATTTCTGCTTTCCCTTTGTCTTCTGTTAGCAAAAAGAAAGCAAAAAATTTGAAAAAATATTTAAAGGAAATTTGTGGTGGAGTTTTGTTGAGGGGCTAACTACATTGTTCAAAATAATTGAGATAGTCATTCAGATTAAATGTGGACTGGGAAATGAAAGCAAGTCAAAAAAGCAGATTAAAACGAAATTAGATTTTGATTCATTGCTTTGTCTTGAAAATAGGCCATAACTTATCCCAGATCTTAATAAAAAAATTCTTCTGCTTGTTTTATCTTCACAGTAACTAATCTCTGTTTCTGTGCTTCTTGCAGGCTAAAACTACATTGCTATAGGAGATCTGTAATTCGAATACCATAGCATGTATATTGACATTGACAACAGTTGACATTTTTAATCTATGTATTTTTATCATATAAACTGTAGAGCTGCAAGAAAAATTGTTGAGTCCGTAGAGCTCTGTTGGAAGGGGAGAACTATTAAGTTCTTATGTATGCTCTTTGATTTTTGCCTAGTCTTGCATGTGCTACTTCTCTGGACCAGTTACAAACCTCAAACA
The DNA here is from genome assembly GCF_000696875.1 of Nestor notabilis. Taxonomy (NCBI): domain Eukaryota; kingdom Metazoa; phylum Chordata; class Aves; order Psittaciformes; family Psittacidae; genus Nestor; species Nestor notabilis. The sequence continues at coordinate 22,654 of NW_009924412.1, read as the reverse complement.
TATTTCAGTGCATTTGCACCCACACTGCTTGTCACAACCTAGAAATATGTATTTATGCTAACGAAGGACAACTGTGACAGATCCTGCAGCAGATCAGTATGGTCTTTGGGATAAAGATCTGATTTTAATGTCTTATACTTGCTACACATATAACCTCTTTGTTTATCTGAGTCTTCACCTGTAAAGCAGGGGTAGAAATTCTTGTAATTAAGCTGCTTGCAGAGCTGCAAAGGGGAAGTTGCTGTGTGAAAAGCTTGGAGAGCCTGAGTAACTCATCTGTCTTCAGAGTGAACTCTATAGCAGATACTTGCCTTTTATCTCCCTACCCCGTTTTTGAGCATTTGTGAAGTTCAGATGTTGAAGGGTTTTTGGCTCATGTTAGTCTATGGGAATTTCTTAAGTTGACTTATTAAAAGCAAAACAATCATCTCACGTATTATGGGGTTTAATGTTTTTCAGTGGCACCTCCCCAAAAGAGTAGATTTCAAGGACATACCAGGCACTTTCTGTTTACGGGAATATATTTCACTTTTTCAGTCAGTCATTGTTTTATCATGTTTATGTTGCTCAGCAAATGGCTGTCTGTGAAATGCAAAATGGATTATTTGGTAATTAAAATATTTCAGGTTTATGAGAAATTCTGAAACCGATAAAATATCCTTATTTCAGTGGAGTGGAACTTATATGTCTGTAAGCACAGAATCCTGTAAGGTAAAGAGGAACAGAAACTCTTACGGGATTAGAACTCTTTTGGGATTGTTTTCTACTGTATGGTATGTTTACTATGAGGATATTTCTTCCCTAATCTAATTTAAATATCCCAAGAGATTGGCCTTGTAATGTACCTATTATCTTCATATGCAATTTTAAAAAGTGTCTCTCCTTCGTGGAATCATTTAGTATTACAGTTGTGATTTGCAACGTGCCTTAGCATTTGACATGCAAAGCAGCATAACACCTTTTAGTACTGAGACTCGTGAACAGTCCAGTATCTCTGGCCAAAGGTCAATAATTAAGGGAGCTCCACAGCAGAGTCAAGGAAAAAGAATGCAAAGATTTCTTTGTGCACTGAGATGATCTACTCTGAAAGAAAAATGAAAGAGAAATACAAAAAATAATCCTTTTTATATATTTTTGTTACCATAGTGATTCTTATTGTACATTTTATATAAATGTCACCTGCCAAAAATATGGAAACTTTTATTTTGAAGAGAAAAATGCTTTCAGGTGTATAATTTTGTCAGTGTTGATGTCAGCATCTATCATGGCCAAATCTTTGCAACTGATAAATATTGTTCTGTTTTTCTAATTTTTCATTTTCCTCTACTGATATTTTTAAACCAATACCCTGTAAATGTCAGTATTGTTAATTTTACATCTTGGAAACGTGAAAGGTTAAAGAGTTATATATTGGGACACAGAAACATAATAGAAATAAGTTGGAAGCTTAATGAGACTTTGTAAAGGTCATTTTTAAGACTACATTTTAGGTGTGGGTTCTTTATATTCTTTATTGCAGTGCAGCATTTATGCCCACAAAAACCTTCCTGTTCCATAATTTCCTGATTATGATTATTTTAATAAGAAAATGTGTCTGTAAACCCATAAAAACTGTCAATCAATCGAAACAGCATTTTGAAGTTATGTTTAAAGCTGATGGAAAAATCATAAATAAGTAAACTCATCTGAAAATTACTCCGGAGATATCAAACTCATTATGGTAGCAGGTAACCACTGAGAAAATAATGGTTTTATTATAATTGCTAGAAAAGTAGTATAAAGTCTATAGGAAGTATTACAGTTTATAGTAGTATATAGTCTAAAGGAAAAAAATAAACCAACAGCCTACAGAGAAAGAATTTCTTGATAATTTGAGGGAATGGTATTGATGAATGGACTTGACTGTATGTTCATATTGGTCACATGCAGTGATATGCACTGTTAAGTCAAACAGATGTTTCCTTTCCTTGGTTAAGAATAAAACTTCTTTCCATGTCTCTAATGTCTTCCACCTTCCTTTCCTCTAGTGTGGCATGACTTAAAATGGCTTAAGGGTTCATATAAAAGCTGCACAGAGGTTGAACGTGAAGCTTGCTTGAAGGTGAAGGAGACAAACACCCTTAGTAAAAACCTGTTGAATTACAGTTTGTAATGTCATTGTCATTTTGCAGATGCAGTTGTGATGAAAATAAAAAAAAAAATTCCTATTTTGCTTCTTGGAGAAGCTCCTAAGTTTTATTAGAATAATTTCTGTTGTTCTTTGATGCTACAAATGGGGCAAAGATCACTTTGATTATCACAGCACAAAAATGTAAATTAGCAAAGATTTGAAGCTTTAATGCAGCATAAAATTAGCAATTTGAAGAATTCTAAGTGCTTAGCCCTAAATGAAATCTGTGGAGAGATTTAAACTTCCAGGTTCCCTACTACATGTTGCAAATACTGAAGGGCAGGGATGACTAATGAACAAAAATAATTAAGAGTGTAGAATTAACACGATTGCTAGTTGGGTACAAATATGGCACTATTTACAGAGCCTGCAGAGGAGAAAGAGTGAGTAGAGCTTGTGTTACTGAGTCTCAATAGAAAACCAAAGAAAGTCAGTGTCAGTACCGAAATGAGAGCTGCTTCTCTAAATGTACAAAGTAGGAATGATCAGTCTGAGGTGTATCCCCAGTGTGGAATGTTCAGTAGACATCTGCTACTGATTTGCTCCATATTTTGAAAATTGTGCCAATAAATGTTGCTCAAAGTATACTGTGCATTTTACTCAGTATCTGCAAAACAAAGCACTAGACTCTGCAAAACGTTGTTTATTTTCGTGTTTTGTTGTTTGTTTTTTTTTCTCATTCATCTTTTACCTGCTTTACTTCATGATTACGAATTGTTTATTTAGGATGTTTAAAGCATACTACCTTGATGCTTTCATGAATGTAAAACTTTGTTAGACCAACTTCTCTTTTTAGTGCTAGTACCATAACTGTGATTTAGGATGAAACCTTGTAGTTCTGGGAGGTGGAGGATTTTTAACCTGAATAATTTTGGTGATCTTATTTGTCACACCTTTATGGCTGTGACACTGAGAAGGGGGGGAAGCAGTGAATGAAATGGATGCCATGCAGGTGTTCTGCTTTTGGAGTCCAAGGTTATACACCTACCTGTTTTCTATTCTAATGTATTATTCCTCCAAATCACACGTACTTCTTTGGGGGCTCACTGCTCCTACGTGAAAAAGCAGGGTCTGTCCTTCCCAATATTCCTCCTGTTTGGAGAATACCTTCAGCCAAACTGGCTTCTGAAAATGCTCTTGAACCCCTTCAGCCCTGTGTTAATTGTGCAGCTAACATAATGCTGAAGTGACGTCAGCAGCAGCTGATGGGCATTTTCAGACACCTCTCCCTCCCTTTCTTCTCTTGGCTAATGAGCCTGAGGCAGACAGACCCAGCACAGCTAAAATCTGATTCTTCCCAAGTTGGTTCCTGATTAATTGTTACCAACAGTAGGTGACTGCAGCTTTTTTCCCTTGGTTTTTGAATTTATAAATTAATAGGAATACAAATGCTTTACAGTATTTTTCTAGGGCTACAAGCTGCAGGGATCCTACCGAGAATAATGTAAAAATTTAAATAATTTGGAATCACGATTCTTCTGTTAAATTTTTCTAAGGATCCCATGCTTATTGTTCTATTAGAGGAGTTAGTTTTCACATGGGAGAATAATACTCATTTCATGTCTAAAATCAGAAACATGATCCAGGAAAAAAATTAATTCATTTTAATACTGGAAAAATGCTTCCTCTTCCTATTTCAGGTTTAATTCTTGCATTAGAAAAGTTACCAACAAAGGATAAAGAAATATTCCTAACTATTAATGTATGAGAAGAATTATTTCAAACATCACAACAATCAGCATCCTGTGGGAAATAATGTTATCTCTCTCTCATGTGATTTGATTTAAAAAAAAAAAAGAGCTTGGAAAAATGGTTTATTGCTGACTGAATGTGGAGACTCATCTGACCTTTCTGCTTAAAATGTTATTTCAAATCAAATCTATGTATTATAAAGCTATATTGTAGGTTATCAGTGTTTAAGAAATGCTGGAGTATGCACTTGGTATCTTCACACAGATCTCTCAGCTTATCTTCATTCTCTGTCTTCAAACCATCTGCTCTTTTCCTATGGTCATTGTTTTCCATGTTAATCAGTAGAGAGTGTCTGCTGACTAAACAAGGATTTAAAGAATAAATTCCTGTGTGCCTAACTGTTGGGGGTGTGGAGAAGGAGATAAAAGGGAAAAAAAAATATAGCAATGCTGTTTGGAATTTGCAATCATTAGTATAAAGCTGTGAGTGCACTTCTGGGTGTTTAGGCAGCTTGAATAATTTAGGGCCTTTATATATAGCTGACTTGTCTCATTTGATTTATCTTCTTCACATGGGATTTTGTACTATTTCTGGGTATTTTATTATCACTATTGTCTCTCACATTCATGATATGGGTAGAAATGCAGAGCACAAGCTAAGATTTGAGGGAAAGGGTAGCATCTGCTTACCATCAATTGATTTAGCAGTAAATGGTATGTAAGCACATTTAGCCTTACCCCTTAAATATGAAAATCAAGTTCTATGAGACACCAGGACCTTGCTTTTTCCTTTCATGTTTCAGCCAGCTGTTTTTCCAAGGTTTTCCAACATTTCCAAATTAACAGCATCACCAAAGGTATCACTGTATTTTAATATAAATCCTTTCTGTTGGTTCTTGTGAGCATTTCCTCAGAGGTATTTTGGTCCTCACAACAGAAGAACTGTATGACAATTAAAGGAAGTGTTTGGGTTGTGTGAAAACTTTTCACCTCCTCTGTTATGTGAAAATTATTGGCCATTTCTCTGCAGAAAACTCTTTCCAAATAAGAGAGAAGCTGCTATGCTGACTAACAACAGCTAGCACATACTAATAGGCTGTGTTGCCCCTGACGGTGCTGGTGCAAAAGGGTTGTACTCTTGAAATAGCTACTGAAGGATTGTAGACCTGATGTAGAGTCAGTCCAGATTCAGAAAGAAATTTGATCATTTCTATTTTTCATGGTTTGTCTATTGTGTTCATTTGTGATTTCAATAAAACTTGCAATGCATGCAATGCATGCTTTCACTGCATACTTGAGTGCTGTCAGAGATACAGCATTAGAAAGCTGGTGACAGTTTCTCCAGGACATAGAATACCTTGCTGCAGCTCTGTTGCTCAGTTATGATTCTTTTTTCCTTCATATTTGCTGAGATTTCCCTAAAATGTGAGACAGTCATTAAGACAGGAGGTGTTCTGGTGAACCATTTACATGTCTTCCTTCAGATATCTGCAAAATATACTAAGGGTTCTTGCTCTCTGTCTCTTTATAACTCTTAGAGATGCGTTTCTTGCTTGGCAAGTATTTGTGTGAAAGAAAATGCTCTCTGTGGTGGTCGGCTGGGGGCTGAGTCTGCTATCCTTCAATACATCCTATTGAAGGGGTGTTTGGTTTGACTGTATAATGATGCATACTGAGAATATGTAAAGTCACACCATGCAAACCTGGAGAACTCAGGCTTTCTTCTGCACAGCTGTGTGCATACCCAGTAAAAACCAAACAAAGTTTAAAAGTCTGGTGTAGAAGCTACACTAAATTTTATTTCATTCGTTATTTGAGAAGTAGCACAGAACAGTTTTAGTGCTTACATTGAATAATGGTATCACAGAACAGTTTCTGTCGGAAGGGTCCATCAAAGCTCATCTAGTCCAGCCTCCCTGCATTGAGCAGGGACATCTTCAACTATCATTCTATCCCATGCTTTTGTAGATGATATTTTATTATATGCACTATTATGTTGTATGCAAAATGTGATCAAATATATATACAAATATATAGTTAACTATTGAAAGAAAGTTTTGGCCTGCTTCTGCTGATACCTAATAGGTGTTGCTAATTCCATATGTATCAATAGAAAAGCATATATTTGGTCTCCACAACCACTCTTCCAATCTTGAGAAAGCCTGTATTTGAAATATAATTACAAAATGCACTTTTATTTCAATAGAAGGTAGTTGCTAAATGTTTGTCTTTTAAGACCCGAGTTCTTCCATACACTTACTAGTTTTCAGTGACAAAGCAATCATCATGATTATAATTAAATATTTATCACACAGTCCTCTTTTATCATTTAGATGTTACAAGGCAGGCAAAGATATACTTTAAAGGCTGAGTAGTAAGCTATATTATGATAGTATATCAAGCAAATGAGTATTTGATGGGCTGTGTTAACGCAAGCTAAAAATAAAATCCCATCTGTTCACCTTTCAAACTGCATCAAGACACTGCATATGGGTTGCGGAATAATTTAATGAAACGCAAATGAAAATATGTTTATTTCCATCTTGCTGAAACAAGTGAAATGGGCAACTTGTCAGTAAAGATGTTTTAACAAGCAAGGAATTGTGTGCTTATGGCTTTTCTGGAATATAGTAGCACTTCATTCTTCTACAACCATAAATGGGTAGTTATAGAAACAGAGGTACTCACTGAAGACACTGTCTCTAATAATTACATAAAGCTCAAGTGTTGATTACTGGTGCCAAAAGTTTGAATTATTTGCACAATTAAGGAAGCGCCCTATTAGCATCAGTCCTGCAGAATGCATTATGCATTGTGATCTTCAGAAACACTATTTTTCAATGCTCATTTTTCTTATAATTGCATGAGTTCTCTTATTTTATTGGTAAACTTTAAAGCCACCTGCTGATTTACCCCAGCTACTGATCTGTTCCATAAAACTAAGCTGTTTCAAAATATGATGTATGCTCTGGTAACATGGCTAGGTGCTGCACAGTGAGAAGGAGATCAAGGGAGGCATTGCTGTCCTGGAGCTCTTGCTGATGGTGGTATAAGTTGAAGCTACTGGAGTGACAAGAATTTTTGCGTGCTCACGATTTTTCAATGCACTGTATATTTTAATACTTCTAGTGGAATGATCTTTTTTTTTTCCCTGCTTTTTCAGATAATTGTATCTTTGATGTTGATGTGGCTGTTTTCATCCCCTTGCCCTGTTATGCTACAGACATTTAAATATCTTGTCTACTGCTTTTTACCAAGCATTTCCTATTACTTCTCCTTTATTTTCAGCCAGAGCTCAACCATGTCTAGTGAGTTTAAATCACAGGTCTCCTTCTTTTGCTGGCTTTCTAAAAGAAAATTGAAAGATACTGTGTCATCTGTTAACTGCAGTTGAAGGGTATGAGATGATTTGGTTGGTTTTGAAATTAGCTGTGTGATCTAATCCTGAAATTAGGAGTTAATTTATCATGTGTGGGTCTCCTACAGATGAATAACAGCAAGGTAGGGCCAGGTATGAACGGTTCATCTAATTACTAAAAAGAGAAAAAGGACAGTATAAAATGTGAGGATGAAGAGCTTGGAGAAGAAAATGTCTTTTCTTGGGTAAGATGTGCCTTATGGTTCAGGCTACTGGGGTGCATCTTGCTACATTTAGCTCCATGAGGAAAAAAAATTGTCCTATGTTTCTTCTTGGAAGAAAATGTGGATATAAGTTTATAGTATTCTTCACTGAGGTCCTGGGGGAACAGGACTCGTGTACACTGCAGATGGCATGACTCCATATGCGCTTTCTTGACTTCAATTTAGTGGTTGCTGTCACTAAGAATATTTTTAAGAAAAGGTATGCTGAAGATGCAAGTCAAGAGGGGTGGGTGTGTGCATGTGTATGTGTGTGCATATATAGAAAATCATAGCGTTTGCTTTGGTTAAACAGATTGCATTCCCAAATAGCTGGGATCTGTGTTACAACAACTCTGAAAAAGAAGGCCACTTGCAAAAGCCTTATGTTAGAGGGTAAAAAACTGAGTTGTCATCTTTTCCAGGTCTCAAAAGCCTCTGAAGCAGGTTGACAGGAAATGTTGAGCAATTGCTTTCTGTCAATCTTCAATGAAAATGGTTTTTGCCTTTTTTTTTGGGTTTTTTTTGTTTGTTTGTTTGTTTGGGTTTTTTTAATTTTTATTTTTTTAAGACTACTTATGCAGGCAGTATTTCTAGATGTGTAATGGAGGTACATAAAAATACAATGTACATAGGTTTTCATTATGAAAAAAATCTTATTTAAAAGTTTTATTGGAAAATTTTGAAGAAAAGAAAAACTTTGTATTTATGTTACAAAATAGTGTTGCCTTATTCTTTGACTTCTGTCCAACTCTGGTTTTAGGAAAACTTTGTGGTGAAAGATTTCTGAAAAAATAATTAATTTGCTTTTCAACCAACTCCTGTTAAATCATATTAGTCCATTTTGCTGTGTATTTGCTGTACTTATGATAGGTATTATGTGCGTAAGTAGGTAATTTAGACACATTATTTTGTCTTCTGCTCTTCAAAAGGTTATAAAAATAATCAAAGTACCTTAGCTATAATCCCAAATTTGTAACATGAATAGATAGAAATTATGATCACTTTAGTAACCACGTGTGCACAGATGTGAAACGACAGAGCCTCCTAATGTGAAATCACTGGGGTTTAAATTTATTTTTATTATTTTTAATTGATGTCATATTTATGCTTTCCTGATTAATGTGGTGGTTTTCCATTATCTGTGGTTACCAAATGCTTAGAATACATTTTTTTGGTAGACTTCTTGATTCTCCTCAGATGAAAACCAAAAGAAAAGGGCTGATAAAAATATTACTGAAATTCTTTATGAAGTATGCCCACAGAAGAACTTGGAAACTGTTTCTCATCATGTCTTTACTGTTGTTATCTTTCCGTAATGGAGCTATAATGACAGTAATCACTAGCAAGACAAACAACTTTGACCAAACTCCTTGTGATTTTACAGAGAAATTTAGTCAGATATGAGCTTCAAACTCTTATTACAGGTTGTTAGTGGGTTAGTATTCATTAAAAGCTTTCAGATGCCAATACAGATTGCCACCAGAAAATACTGAGCATTTCAAGTTTTGAAAGTCAGTCTGCCAAGATTTAATTATGTAAGTAAATCTCCTCTGGTGGGAAGTATTACATTGCTTCCTGATGGGGAAGGAGAGAACCCATGAGATGTTCACTTCTTGCGAGCTCTTCTGTGTTGATACTTAATATTACAGTACAGGTATGGTTCCTCTTTAGAAAGGGTTTTCTTTGTTGTGCGTTTGTGCACTTTTATGTCTCTCCTCCTCCCCTCCCACCCCCATACAAACCACTCTATCGCTACTGCCCTCAGAATCTACAACCTTCTTTTCTTATAGATTTAAAAGTAGTCAGAGCAAGGCAATCCAAAGATATTGATGTAGCCAAAATGTATTAATCGTGGTCTCCTGTAATAACCAATGTAATACAGAAATCAGTGGATTTATTTACTTTACCTGTTGCTTTACATACTAAGTTTTAGTTCAATTTTTTCCTAATAAAACGCTCAAGTTTCCTCTTAAGTTTCCTTTCTTCCTTTCCTCTTCTTTCCCACAGCTAACCTGTTAAGAAAACTTCATGAATGAAGTCTATTCAGCATTTGTATTCCTTTTCCCCATTGTTCTGATGAGGTACAATATCATATTAAATATGCTTATTGCTCTAAGCACTTGTTGGGATTGTTGAAATTGGAAAGGTTTTTATTTTTATACTTGCAAGTTGTGGCAAAGACGTTACCTTACAGGTTTCCATTGTTCTGAAGATATATCCAGGAAGAATCTTTTTTTTTTCCCTTATATTGTTTCATTTCCCTTTTCCCTTCTTCACAACCTCAAGGTTAGAAAGATAATTCTATTAATGATTTTTTACTTTCTGTTTTCCAGATCTAGGCCAATTTCCTCTTCATTTTACTTTTTCATATTGCTTGTTCTCATCTGTGTTTCTTGACCCCTCAGGGGCTGTATGCTAAGCTTTACTTGCCAGTACTGGCATTTGTTAATGCGGCAGACCCAATATGTGCAGAATAAAACAGACGTTAATAGGTGTGTTAGAGTCCCTGAGGTCTTGCAGCTTTCCTTGTCAGGCAGCTTTCCTTCTCTTGTGCTGAAGGCACTCTGTTTGCACTGTTACTTGTTTTCCTTCCCCTGAAACCACCGGACTACAAACTAATGAAGAAAAAATGCACAACTTTGCATAGATGAACATTTGTGAAGTTCTGTCCTTAGCCACCCTATGCATTACTAAAAACTGGCTGAAAACGGGTAAGTTGTTCGTGAAACTGGACCACCTTAATTTATTCTTATATGCTTTAACAGTTTGTTTCCACTTAAATAGTGAAACTGGTGACAGATGCTTCTCTTTGCTCAAAATTTACTGAGAGATTCAGCCTATGAAAAACAGTAGCCATTCATTAATATCTGAGTAATGTGCCGAGGCCCATGTGAATGTCCCAAGTACAAGAGCAGCTTGTGCTTCTGCTGATGCTCTTTTTCATTTAATTTTTTCATTTAATATTTCTAAACACTGGCTTAGTCTCTGCAGGCAGGTGAATGGTGTTCCGCTTGCATTGACAAGAAAAGTGTAAAAAGTGAAATATTGGTTTAATTTGTTGTTACCCTCATCTAGCTTGGCAAATTCTCTGTTTCAGTACTAAGCTAATGCAGATGCCTTTCCTACATGAATTTGCTTCTAGGGGAACTTTATTTTTGAATGTAAGCATGGTGACTAAGCACTTCGATGCATAATAAGGTACTTAGTTTTTCTCACAGTATCTGCCTTAGGAGGTGTACAATTTGGAATATGCATCCTAAATCAAACACTTCTGAAACTTGTTATGCTCTGAATGGATCCTTTCCTAATTTATTACACATTGTCTAGTCAATAAGGCAGAGACTTTATAGAACCTGTACTTTAACTTCCTGAAAAAATGTGCATGCACATGTTATTCCCTTTTGTCTTCTAGAACACAATTAATGTCTCTTTTCCTCTGGTACCGTGTAGCCTACTGGGACATAAAAATAATACCTTGGAAGTATTATCTCATGTTTGTTTTATTTAAGGTGAAGCACTTCTACAGGTCAAAAAAAAAAAAAAAAGCTAAGATTTGTGTTTCTTGGAGATAATTCAGGTGCTTTAACAGAATCTTTTTGCCTTTCTCCCTGAGGATCAGTTGGTACTGCGGCCATGTACAGTGACAGGGATTTTAGACAATGATATCAATATGTCACAATTGTGACATGCGGGTTTCCACTTCTTCCTTCTCGAATCCTTAAAATGTTTCTTGTATAGTGAGCTCTCAAAAGAGCTAGGCTTCTTCAACTGCTGAAGCTATGTACTAGAGAATCTTATTAAGTAATCTTATTCATGTTCTTCTGTTCAAGAAGAGGGGTTTTGTTCCATTTTTAAGGCATAATAACCAGTAAATAGTCTAGGTAACTATATTCCATATTTTTTCTATATAGAAGAATGGACGTTCTTCTGTATAACTCTCTGGTTGCACTTCACCCTTTCCTCCTGTCTCCTACCACCATTTGTGGTTCAGTTGAAAATACTGTATTGGAAAGTAAAAAAGTCATGTACCCCAGCTGTGTGGTATGGAGGGAAAAGTGAGTAAAAAAAGGGGGCAAGATCTTTACTGACAAACTAAAAATGCATAAATTCTTCTGAGATTAAAATATTAATGTGCATTTATATCTGAAAGGTCATTTTTACGGCTCTCCTTCATTAGCTGAAGAATGCAGCACTGTTTCTGGTGTAGGTGGTTAGGTGTACATTGTGGTCAGAAATGCACAGCTACTCAGCTGTACACACTTGCCCCACTGAACAAATACTCTGCCTACAGTGAGATAGGAGCAGCATGCCCCAGGCAATTCAGTCAGCTGTTAGATTTCAGTTTACCTTAAATTTGTCTAATTACTAATCTATACTTTAGTTTTAAACTCAAGACAGGAATAATAAGGGAACTAGTTGGGGCACTTTAAGCCCAGTTGTAAACCGGCCAAATTAATTTTGTATCTGACATATTACTTGTTAAGCATCTGATCTGTTCAGTCAACAAACTAAATTCTATTCTAATGCAAATGAAAACCAAATTAAGTTAGCCAAACACTGGAATCCTTTTGCGTCTCATTTTCCTTCTGACTCTCTTACACCACATTCTAGAAATGACTCTTGCAAGCTTAATGAAGGATTTGGTTTTGGGGAATGTTACCGTTGTAAAATAAGGACCTTTATTCATCCACAGCTTGAAAATGTCTCGTGGGGTACAAGTCATTATTATAGATACATCCAAATTACACTTGAGCATGCGAGGTGTTCCCCATGACCTGAAGTCCTTCCCTGCAACCCCTTTTATGATCTTCATTTTAAACTACATCCAAAAACCAAAAGTGAAGGAAGAAAGACAAATCCTTCCTACAGATATATCTGCGAAAGTGGAGCTGAAGTTGCCGGAAGCTGCAATTTCTCTGGTGCGAAAGATGCATCTCACATGGCTGTGTTTACCAGAGTGTGGTAAATGTCTGCTGGGGCAGGCTGGGTTCACGCACACACTGATGTTCTTGCTGCAGTTCTCTATCAGAAAGCCCACAAGGCTCCTTGTCACTCTTTCTTCAGAACCCTTTTTTCTTGCTGGGCATATTTCTACTTATTCCCTCTTTCAGACACTCTGATCCCCTCTCTGATGCTTGTTTGTAGGTAGACATGCAGAATCCACAGGTATCATCTCCTGTCCTATGAACTTTCACAGCAATAAGTGACATCAGTTCTACTATCATGTAAATGCAGTTACAGCATAAAGTTTAATATTTCAGAAGGTTTTTCTATGAAGAGTAGATTTGAGTGTGTAAAATTACTTGCAATAGTATGAAACTCAGAATTTATGTAAGATTTATGCTTTGAAGGAATTAGTCTGTTTCTTAGAGAAGTATAAGCATGGAAAGTAATAGTCCTTGTGCAGGTTCAGCAAAGATGTTTGCTATTTCTACCTAAATGTAATATTCCTGTTTACAGATACTTACCTGGGTTCAGCTGTAGGAGTCATTTTTCTCCTTCTTAGTAGCTGGTGCAGTGCTGTGTTTTCGACTTTAGTCTGAGAACAGTGCTGATAACACACCGATGTTTTTAGTTAGTCTCAACCCATGGGAGTTACATTCTTTTGATTCTCCTCCCCATGCATCCGGGAGCGCGGGGAGGAAAAAGTCGGGGAGTGAGCAAGTGGCTGCGTGGTTCTGAGTTACCAGCTGGGCTTAAACCACAACAACAGGGAAAACAGTGTCAGTCATTCCAAGAAATGAGAACCCCAAATGGCTTTTCAAACCATCATATTTTAATAAACAACCTTAATTTAAGGCCTGTACGTGCTTTCTTTCATCCTGTTGAGGTGGGGTGAAAATGGGTATAATTTTTCTAATCAGATGAAGACGACCTAAAAATACCGGTTGCACCTTTTGTCAAGTGTCTAATCCAAGTCCATTTCCATCTCTAACCCCCAAATTATCTTTGCCCACCCTGCATAAAAAAAAACATTTCAAAATGTCTGCTATCCCACTTTCAGCAAAAAAAAAAAAGGGCCCAATGTTTATAGCAATATACAGTTTTCCTATGTGTTTTCTAAGAGGTTCAAGTGAAATACAAATATTCCCAGTTTACTACAATTCACTTTATTTTCAGAAATGCAGAGTGGGAAGAAAAGTAAGAATATAGTCATGAATGGGAGGGGGGGCGGGGGGGGAGAAAAAGTAGAGAAGTATTTGATAGGAAGATGTGAGATGTTTACTGGAATACAGATCACAAGTGTGTTCACATCCTCCCATTTCAACAATATAAACTTCTGGCAGAAACTGATCTGTTCAGTGCTCCTGCAGTGTAAAGGGTATCCTGAGCTCCAAGATCTAAACACAGCAAAAATGAAAATCAGAATTATGAATGTTTTTCTCTGAATTCCTAGTGATGTCAGATGCCTGGTTTATGTGTAAAAAGTATTTATCAGCAGTACAAAATACAGTTTGGACTTCCAGAAAAAAAAATAAATCTTCAATGTCCTGCACAAAACCTACGAAATTCAGTCTTGATATGCATGTAGGAAAGTTATTGGTGACACCCATTCTGAGTGATGCTAATTACGAAGAGCTATAGCTAATACCTATAAAAATACCTGTATCATGATCTGTAAATGAAATTAAAAGACCTACCCAAAAATTGGACATGTGGAATTGTATGTGAAACTAAACCTGCAAATGTACAACTCTTAGTGCCAAAGAAAAACTTTTAAATATATTATACATGTAAATTCAGTCTGAAGAATGTAATATGTAAGCTGCCAAGTGATGTAATGAATTGTCTGCTGTACACACTGGAAACAAAGCAAAACGGATGTGCTGAAGTTGTAAGAACAGCAATAGCCATGGGGACAGTATGTGATAAATACGTAGGGCAGATTTCTCCTGAAACACGTAGTTTCTGCTGAAAATGAACTCATTTCAGAATGCAGGATGGTATCCTGAAACAGGTTTTGAATTTTATTGTTCGTCCGTGACCCCTCCTTGTTTTCTATGACTGAATTAAGTGCACTGTGTATGGAAAGTACTTTGAAAACTGAAGAAAGTTTAGGACAAGATACTGATGATTTTTAACTTCTACAAATCTGAGATAAAGAGCTTGTAATGAATGTATAAACAAAGAAGAGCCAATCTAAATTTGAAAGATACACACCTAAATGCCTAAGATGTGCAAAAGAGAAAACAAACAAAATGAGCATCTGGTGATTTATCTATTCTCCTAACATTTAAGTTTTGGAGTTTATCAGAACAGCTTTGGAAGCTTTAGAGAAAAGAGGGTGCTTGTTCCTGCATTAATGCTCATACAAAATATATTCAGATATAGAAATGAAATTTAAGCTCAAACAAAACCATAAGTGCAAATGCTATATATTCAGGATATGGTTATTTTTCAAATCATTAAGAATGTATTCAAACGTAATAGCCAGAATGAGTTGTATCCTCCTTAATTTCCTGTTGTTGTTTTCCTCGAGACAAACCAAGCTGAAAAGAGACATTGATTTAATTTGGTAAGGAATACGTTGTCTGACTGATGCTTTCTTTTCTGCTTGTTCATGTCTTGCCAACAATTATCTTGTCAAGAGGTAATGTAGGCAACAGAGAAACAGTTAGAAAACTTCTGATAGAGGTAAACTTCTTTTTACTGCAGTAAAACTTGATCTAAAACCAATCAAATGTTATTATTTAAAGAAATTATCCACCTGCTTTCCCGTAAGACAAATACCGTCTTTACCATTGACATTTTCTGGACCTGAACTCCTGCATATTAATGCAGATCATGGCCCAAAACATATTTAGACCTGAAATTAGATTAATTAGAGAAGCATGGTATAGAGCTGGGTCTGTGCTCTTTTCCAGTGCCTTTTGCTGAAAAGGATGTAGCTAGAATGCTTAAAGTGTCCACATTGGGACTTTGTAACTGGGAACAAATGGGGACATTGAACACTGCTGGCTTCCATGTCAATGCAGCAATATCTGTAGGAAGGAACAATCTCTTTTTAGACTTCTATTGATAAGTATAATCAACTTTAAACTGAGCAATTGTTCTCTATCAGTTTAGTTTTAAAGGTTTCTGTTTCTTGCGCAGTTCAAATAAAGCTCCATTGTCCAAAAGGTGAGCTGTTTCTTTCCAAAATAGCAGTTGAAAATATTATGTATCCCCCCAGTCTTTGTCATATTTATATCCTCAAATCACCTTGGGTAAAACACTGCTGTTGCTTTTGGTGTGTATGGGGCTATTTGCAAACTCCACCCAGTGAGAAACTGGATATTTGTCTAAAGGTTGGGGTTTATTTATATACTTGTATACACACACCCTCATCATGTATAGAGATTATAAATACACATCTGGATTAATGTGAAGCCTAAAAGTCCATTTATACATCCATTTCTTGGTGCAATGATGTATCTGCTTTGGCACTTCTACCTCTTGGACAAGTTTAGGGGAGAAAAGGGATCCTCTTTTTATACATAGGGCTTTAAAGGTTACAGAATCATCAAAGTGAGAGTGAGGAAGTATGGACAGTCTGTGGTATGGTGGGAAATTTGGTCTTCTGTTGGTTTTGGTGCTGCAGAATAAGTTTTGGTGGCTGTTCATGGCAAGCTTTAAAGATTTATAAACAGATGTCTGTCAGCTCCAAGGCAATGAGCTGGCTTGTTGGCGATTGAATTTTGTCTTGAAGTTGTCTTCTGTACTTGCATACAGTAAATGTAAGGATTCAGACTAAAAGGCAGAATGAGATTGGATTTACCACTTAGATTTTTCTTTCTGGAGGACTTGGAAACTGATTATGTGTTTAATAATGCAGAAGCAAATGATGGCTGAAACATAGTTTTCTTTGTTTACGTTTGTAGTTCTTTTATAAATATTACAATATCATCTTTTGGAGCAAGTTCAGACACTTTAGGGTTTTTATGTTTACTTTAACAGCAAATATTGAAAGTATGGTTATTTGTCTTAAATTTAGGGTGTGAGGGGGGCAGAATCCTAGTGCTTAGTAATAGAAGCAAAACCTTTTATTTTAAAGTTTTATCTGTTACTATTTGTAATGTGCAGAAACTAAAAATGTTCCTACACCTTTTTTTAAATGAAGGACATTAATAGGTTATAATCAAATTACTTTCTTTTACCAAAGCTGTGATTTTGCTGTTGTTGCTGAGTTATGATGGCATTGTAACTCCTCTGGTGTTGTGTAACTGGTTATGAGTCTGTTAAAGAAAAAGTTTAAGTGTGCTTATATACCTATTGTATTGGCTTCTGGTAGTAATTTTAGAAAATTATTTTCCCTGTTGAATAGGAATTGTAGTCTAAAATTACAGAATAGTTACACCAGGTTTATGCAGAAAACATGGCCCTGTTTCTTCAGAGGGAGAACTGAATTGGGACCTCCAGCTCCAGTGACACTAAATTATATTTAAATGTGTGATATTTTCCAGTAACTCCTTCGATAAATAATTTGTGGTACTTGCCAATTTACTGGGGAAACAACCATCTTCTCTTCCATAATTTTCTCTATCTAATGCAGTGTGACCTTGTGCCACAACTCTGAACGCCACATGGCGACTGTAATTGAAGTGCGTTAATAACAATTTAACTATTTGTTAAAATTAATCTGAAAACAGTTGTGACTAAAGAATGACTGCAAGAAAATTGCCACTGTGTTTGTAACAGTTCACTGGTACACGGTTGCCCAGAGAAGCTGTGGCTGCCCCATCCCTGACAGTGCTCAAGGCCAGGTAGGACACAGTAACCCAGTCTTTGCATTGAGTAACCTGGTCTGGTGGAAGGTGTCCCTGCTTGTGACAAGGTGTTGGAACTAATGGAGCTTTAAGGTCCTTTCCAACCCAAACCATTCTAGGATACTATGACTTAAAAAAGAAGCAAAAAATTGAAAAAGAATATTTTGTTTTGAACTTTTCTGCCTATGCTTAAATATTCATGAAAGTTTGGAAATGGTTTCTGGCATCTCATTGCCATGGTGATTGACTCTGTGCATGATCTAACAGTGTGAGTCAGAAAACAGAAACCCAAGCGTACCTTCAGCTGCTGTATTTGTTTACATTTAGATAGGCTGTGAAGAAAATGTTTTGCTTTCCCTATTAGCCGTGAACAACGTGTAGCAGCGGAAGATGTAAGGGGGGGTAGACAAACACTGGAGGAAGAAAATATTGAGGTAAATATAATCTTTGGTTGTTATTCACCAGTTATGGAAATGCAGGGTGCAGCAATGACTGGGGTTGTCTGCTGCCAGAATGAAGATGCTGGAGACTTTATACTGGCTGGTATAGAAGTAGTACTAGTGCTGAGGATGTTTCTTCATTGTGTCAGGAAATCATGAGGCTTTGAACTGAAGGATCAAAAATTCTAGATAAGGCTTTTCATGATACCTTTATTTTTATTTTTTATGGGGCTTTCTGTCTAAAAATTTGGCTTCTGCTTTGATC
>NW_009924412.1:0-4703 GCF_000696875.1 Nestor notabilis | reverse complement strand
CGTTTGATTCATAATTTCAAAAATCTGTATGAAAAGGCTTTTAAATACGTAATAGAGGCTACAGTATTTATAGTGATGCAGGGAAAGGTTGGTGTGACTGGGCAATGTTCCTATCCTTCCTATCTGGGTCTGTCTGTCTTTTCAGCCTCCCACGTTTCCGAGACATCAGGTTGTTAAATAAGGACTGTGTTCTCCAGATTGATTAATTTTTCTTCCTTCCCACCCACCCCTCCCCCCCGCACTCTTTCTGCACTGTTGCAGAGAGCAGAAACTAATTGAATGAAGGGGCAATGGAGTACAAATTATGTGGTTCAGTCTAAGGGGAAGTGTGGCTGTGGGACCTGGGTAAAGTCACCCTACACACAGTCTGTGGTGCCCACTGACCTTTCTGTCTGATGCGTTGCATAATTTTGTGTCTTTCATAAATGTTTTAACTTAATCTAAGAAGCATCCTTTCTGAGTCTGTTCTGTTACATAGCCCCTGTTCTGTTATGCTAAAACTACTGATATTTTCTTTTGTGTTATTCATTAACATGAAGCCTCAATGTTAGCATTTTCCTTAAAACAAAATCCTCACTACTTAAATAGTCCTTGTATTGAAGGGGAAAATTTGAGGCTGGGATATTCAGCTGGATGAATCTAAGCTTGCTTTATGTACAGTAGGGATGGGGTAACTGGGGTCA
This sequence comes from Nestor notabilis, assembly GCF_000696875.1. Lineage (NCBI taxonomy): Eukaryota > Metazoa > Chordata > Aves > Psittaciformes > Psittacidae > Nestor > Nestor notabilis. The sequence goes on along the minus strand of NW_009924412.1, from coordinate 4,020 downwards.
GGGGGGAGGAGTAGTGTGCTTGCAGCTTCCCTTTGGAGTTTGGTTTTCCCTGTGCAAAGGAACAAAACAGGAAAAGGTCTCAGATCCCTACTTGTGGGACGGGAAGAGAGTAAGGGCAGAAAAATATGTCCCAGTTCCCTCCATCCGCTGCTTGGTATCAACTTGGAAGTATGCAAAAATAGATTTTTGCTATCTCAGCTTGTGTCCTCTTCACACATGAAAGTCAAACTACTTACACCTTCTAGTTAGGTAATTTCAGTGTGTAACTTCATCTTCTACTGGGACTTGATGGCTTTATAGACACTGTTTAACAGATGCATGCTTCTGAGCTCTGTGGTTGAGCAATGAAATAGCCACATTGTTGGGTCCCTGTAATATCACTACTTCTGTCTTTTGTGGCAATACTATTTACAATCCCAGCTACTGGGCTGACAGAGGGTTGGGTTGTCCAGTGTCTTTACTTCATGCCAAGTACTTGCCACAGGGTCCAGCAGTTCTCTTGGGTTTTTTTGTCTTTTTCTGGGCCTTACAGAGTATGAAATCAGCACTAAATTTAAGCTTTTAAACTCTTTTTTTTTTTTTTTTTTTTTTTTATTTTTTTAGCACGTTTTCCTATATGGGGTTTTGTAAAAAGTATGTCGTTTAGCACCAAATGGGAAAAAAGCTTGTCTGTCATACTGGAGTTGTTTGGACAAACTGCATTTGTGGCTGTTTTCTTCCCCACCTCTTTTTTTTTGCGCTTGTGAAGGCTCAGCCTATTTCATGGGCTTACTTTACAGTTTCTTTTGGAAGGACCTTCAACTCTGTTTCTAGACCATAGCTCCCAGGACATTTGAGCTTCTGGATGTATATTTGGAATGTTTCTGTCTGCATTTTCCTATTGGCAAATGTATAGGGCTGTGTAAAACTGAAGGCAATGCCCCAGTTGTAACATGAAGAAGAAAAGGAAAAGAAAAAGTGATGAAACTAATGTGAGCTGATGTAAGCTGCCAAGGGGATGATAAAGGGGTAAAAAATAGAATAATTTTTTCTGACAAAAAATAAAAGACAAATAAAAGGTAAAGGCCTGTGCAAGTACCCTTTGCACTTTCTCCTGGATCTGCTTTGTACTTATGCTTGTAGTGAGATCTCCTCTGGCAGTGTTTGTGAAGGATATTTTTTGTGAAAATCCAGTTTAAGAAACGAAGCAGTGTGTAAGGTGGAATTACCCTGAATTATTTCTCTCCCTTGCCCTGGATGGATTTTCTTTCTCTCTCAATTCCAATTTGAAGAAGTTGATCTTTTTTTTTTTTTCTGTTGAAATGTATGTTAAACGTAAAGGTTCAGAGGGCTCCAAGGCAGGGAAGTTCACCTTTAGAGGCAGTATGATAGTAGCCACGTGCAACCTCCACTTCTACCTTATCCTGTAAAATTCATTAGCAGCAACATGTTTTGCAACAGGCAGGGAATAGCAGTGACAAATTATGAGACTAAAATCTTTGTAGCCTTTAATTATCCATCCTGAGCTATTAGTTGTATGCTTCTATTTACTCCCACTTTTACTCCTTTTGTTGCAAAGAACCTTTTCTGGGTAATGAAACCACAGCAAGGTAGGAGAGCTGATGTTTCTGTGAATACATGTTATGGCACTACTTAAAAATTAAGGATAGAAATTAAATAATTAGAAATACTTGAAGCAGGCTGAGCTCATGAAGTGTGCTGGAACCTACTATTTTCTGACTACTTTTTATAAAGCAAGAGTAAGCATCAACAGAGATGGTCCTCTCTCTATGAAGAGCAGGCTCTTTGATTCTATGGGTTCTGCACAGCACTGTATGATTGGTCCTGCCCATGTTGGGTTATTTGAACTCAAGTGGCCACCCCATCTCACCTTCACATTCATTTAAAAGCTAAGGTACTTTACTGTCCCTAGCAGGCTGAGTTTTCAGTGGGGCTTAAACATCTGGTATTTTGGCTGGTGGTAAAGTGCAGCGTGTTTTGTTTTGTGTTGGTTTTTTGTTCTGTCTTTACTCAAAGTTCACCTGTTTTGTGGCTTTCGTTGCTTTCTAAGAGTCAGTTTAGCAGCTGACTATTCCAGCTAGCTCTGGATTCTTTTTTCTGCTATGATGTGTTTACCAGGATACCTTTAGCTTTCTTCACACGTGATTTCTGAAACATTTCAGAGTGAAACCAACATTGTATGTACAGCGCTGGCAACAATCTATTTGCAAAATCACCTGACAACCAAGAGATACACCTACATAGGTGTATTTGCACGGCTGTTGTAATAATTTACTGGATGCTTTTGCAGCGCGTAACATGGCAGGTGCCACTGAAGGGCTTGCAAGCTGTTTGAAGCAATCCATCACTAACCCCTATGCGCTGTATTCATAGTTTTTGCTATAAAATCATGCCCAAGGTAAATCATGTGCACTGCGTGATTGCCATTTAACTGAAAATAATTATTCAGGTAGTTATCGACTATCACTGAAGTATTGATTGCTCTCCTAATAGAGCTACCACGATTCCCTGCCAGGTCTTCAGCTCTCTGCCACTAATTATTTTGGGCTATAGATTCTTTCAAGAAGCCATATGTAACAAGAAATACTACTTTATATTCACAGCCATCATTGCTGACAGTCATTGTAATACAGTTCAGGAAAACAGTATCTCACAGAGCTAGAGGGCAATTGCAGGGAAAGTTGGATTTGAACTTCCTGTATGTCAGAATGCTGAGGTTTTAGCATGACAGCTCAGACATGCAATAGGGAAATGCATAATAAAACAAAGGAAGAAATAATTAACATACTGCACAATAGAAAAGAGGAAGCTAGGAAAAACTGGTAGCTGGACAGACAGCTACCTGCTGATGGAAGAAGTGAGGAACCCAACAAACTCCAGAAAATCAGCAAAGAAACCATTTCCTGTTGCTGAAGAATTGAGGACAAAATGACAGCTACTTGGAGTTCCAAGTAAACAGCAAATTAAGTCTTTGATCTTGGGTTGTTTTATTTTGTTTTTTTTCCCTGCGGGTTCTATTCAGAACCTCTCTGCTCCTCCAGTCTTTCTTGTCACTTATTTGAACTGAAATAATTTCTGTGTGCAAGCGAGTACTAATTCTCCACATCTGTTGGGTAGAAAATTGGAAATAAATAATAGGTGAACCAGAAAATGCCATATTTTTTTCAGCCTATTTCATTTCAATGTTTCAGTGATGTGCAGTCCTTAGGAAAATTTGATCTGAAAGAGTTACTATGCTTTTTTTTTTTTTTTTTTTTTTTTAGGAAAAATAAAGGTAGTGTCTGAGTTTATTAAAGCTATTTAAAGTATGCATAAAATTCATGAATCCTTGTTTCTGATCATGAGGTAGTTTTTCAGTAGGGGTTTCTCTCTCTCTTATGTACTGCAAGTATGTTATGCAGGTCTATCAGGCAGAACTTAAAAACATAGACATTTAAATAGTGTAAAGAGAAAAACATCATCAGAAATAAGCTGCTTAATGACAGAAAGGTTCTGGTAAAAGCAAATCAGTCTGGTCTTAAGAGCTTAAATTTACCACTTAGTATTTACATGTGCATGATGCAGTGGTGTTACACTGGAAGGGAAATGGAGGAGTTGAGGAGTAGTCCACAATATCCTGATTGAATTAATTCCTAAATATTTCACAATGTGGAAAGCAAAACCCACCTGGAAGGTTGTGAGCTCTGGCTGCACACAGATGATGAGAATCATTATTGCCAACAAGACATCTACAGAACACGGCGGAAGTCTTTAGCAACATTGTTGAAGTTTGCAGAGGAAACTAAATAACTGTCTTCCTGATGTTGCTTTAGATTAATGCAGCAACAGGATGAAGAGGCTGTGCAAACATGGGATCAAAACTCAGTGCTAAATTTTCATTCCTGAAGATCAATGGCTTTTCTAACCAAGGAGGTTAGAAATAACTATTGGGTTTTAACCCCTGTCTGCAACCCTCTGTACTCTATCCTGAAAGATGCTCTTCAGATTTTAACCAGCATGGTTTCACTAAGGGGAAATCCT
>NW_009924411.1:68844-83071 GCF_000696875.1 Nestor notabilis | reverse complement strand
CTCATAGGAGATGGAGGTCTTTGTGTGAGAAGGGGCACACTCAATTTTCTTCTCTGAATTTGCTACCTGGTTTTCCCTGTTGCAAAACAGAAAGTCCATTGGTTGTGTGCCTCTCAGCTCAAAATCTGCTAAAGGCATGCAAAATACACCATACTGCTATCTGTACACTTGAATACACAGTGCCTGATTTGCCTGGAGGCTTCACACATATACTCACACATAATCTCTGCCTCTGTAAAGGATCGCCCATAGGTCCCACTCTTGCTCTTGCTCTTGCTCTCTGACAGTTCCTGATATATCCCTCCCTTCCCCAAGGGCTCCCCTTTTTTTGTCTTAGTTCTCCTACACTTCATTCCCTGTCCTGTTGGGATGAAGGATCACCTCACTTTAGAGTGCTTCCAGCTTCCCAGCACTGATAGATCCACGCTCTGCAGGACTCCAAGAAAATGGATGATTGCCAAACAACCTGCAGAGTGTCACCTTCTCACTGCAAGTTGACCAAACCTGCCCCCAGCCTTAAGTCAGGGCGGTAGGCAAGAGACTGTGTCCTTTTAAAGGCAGTTTTGTCTAAAAGGTTGATTCTGACCTAGTGCCATTTAATCCCATGGCCATGGCAGGAGAGAACAGCGCAGCCGATGCCGTGCCCGGCGAGGGACCTTGTGGGGGAATTGCGGACGTCGCTCCATGCTGGCAGCCTGGGTATAAATAGTCCTGCCCAACAGCTGCGTGGTCCCCACCCTTTTTTCCATGCATGAACTTGTGGTTCCTGTTAGCCTTGCAGGATTCTTTGAGGTCTGGCTGGAAAGGAGCAGATGTTCCGCAAACGACACCGAAAGCCCCGCGCCGTATGGTGGCTCGGACCTCCCAGGGCTCCCCGCTCGCACGTGCCGGCTAGCTGGGAGGGTTTGCAATGGGGACAGGCTTACCTCTCCTGAAAAACACGCTCCCCCACAACAAACTCTCATTAACAAAGTCCCGCTCCTATGGTTATTTTTAAAACGAGGCAGGAAAAGCAGGCTGAAGCTAAGTGTTTATCCATACAGCTGTGGAGAGTAACGCTGTAAAATAACAAGCTAGCTGGTTACTCTGGCTACGCCTCCCTCCCTCTCAGCAAAAGATCCTCACTTCAAAGGAAAAAGAATGTAAGCCTCCCCCCACCTTCCTGCATTATTTTTTTCCCCCTGAAAATCTTTTTCCTCCGCGTTTCCAAAGCATTGCTCAATTAATTACTTCAAGACGGCATCTCGCAGCACGGCTGAGCAATAATGAACAAATCCTTGTGGCTCACTTGCTGGTGGCCTGAAAAAAAAATGACTTTTAATCAGCTGAATGAGCAGAGGAGCAAAGCCTATTGAACTTGAGCATAAGCAGAGAGCCCGGAGCAGCATGAAGAGCGGAGCGTGGCTGCGGTCTCCTCGGTCTGGCCTGCAGCAGGAGCATTCTCCGGAGCAGGTCCCTGGAGAAGAGCAGGCAGGGCACTACCTTGTGCACATTGGAGCTGATCTGAGGCTGCTCGTCAGGCAGGTGAAATGGTTTGTAAAACATTACGGTTTTCTCTCTCTCCCACTCTCTCCTTTTTAAAGACCCAGTTTTCAAGCTCAGTGATTCCAATGAAAGTAATTTTCATATGTTCCCCCTCCTCTGCCAGCGCAAGGAAAGGCGCAACAAAACTTCAGCCCTACCTTGGTAGAAAAACATGAAGCAAAAGTTGTGCTTTCCCTCCAATGGCATTATTCCTTTTTCATTACAAATATTTTGGGACCAGCACTTTTACTGTTCGTACAGCAATACACGCAGAGATCACCAGTGCGCTCTCTATCATCTATTGCAGCCTGAATAACAAGGAGTAGTAACAATTCCCATTCCATTTTCTGCTCCTTTTTCCAGGCAGGATGGATGCAGAATTCTGTGAAGCACACAGCTCTTTGTTCCTACCCTCCCTCAAGGTCTCTTAACAGTAAGATCCTCTAACATCACCTTGTTGCATACTTCAAGCACCTTTTCTTTTAACCACAACCTGCTGCCAGGAACCACCTTCCGTGTCTGTACCTATCTTGCTCCTGTTACAGACTTTTGGGTTTTTTAATTACTTAACCGTATATTGTTATGGCTAAATTTACTAATATTTTGACAGTTAGCAACATGCCTCTCACCCAGAAAATGCCTCAAAGCCCCATATAATTCCACTTACAGATTGCATCTTCCTTAATCTGATCAGTGAAATTATATTTACTTACTACACCCGGCTAGTACGAATTCTGTACTTGGGGTGAATATTGTGAATTCTTTAGCAAAGAAATTGCCAATTTCTTGCTAAAATTTCAACACCCTGCAAATTTTGACAGGTGTATGGGTTGGAGCCGCCCAGCTTGTGACAACACTGTCACGTTTTCCTCCTCTCAGAATTCCAGGAGACTTTTCTGTCAGCTCCAGAAAAGAACTGCAGCCGGCTCCTCTGATCACCCGTGAATCACCTGGCCCACACATCAAGCATTGCCTCCTCCAGGGTGGAATGCAGCATGGGACGTTATGCAAAAATTAATTAGTATTGCACAGGCTGATTAAAAGCACTTTCTAGGGCAACAGGCTGCTTCTGCCTTTCCCTTTTTTAACAGGAAAGAGGGGACGAGTTTCTCCACAAAATGACCCATACAAAGCAAAACTGTTAAAGCTTATCTCCACCAAACAAATAATAGCTCTCCCGAAAGCCCTGGCCATTTTACTCCAAGAACCAGCTGTGATCTTTCCAGTGTTTCTTGCACTAACTGGGCATGATAATACCAAGCCTTGGACCCCCAGTTTGAGAAATTGCTTGTATTGTCTGCAAGTGTCACAATCACATTATCATCCATAATCGGCAGTGCACGGAGGAACTTCTTGGGGCCCTTCTAGCTCGCCACGGTCTGTCCCTTCTGCTTTGGCCATGCTTGATTCTGTACAGGGAGTACAAATGTGGCTTGATTGGATTAAGGCCTTTATTTCTGTGAGGTCTGCTACTATTCACCGAGGTTTAATTACATTTGTGACCTCCAAGTGGTCCGGGAATGTGTGTCAAGTCAGGCACATAGGAAAACTGATTCATTCTGCAAAAGCTTTGGAGGTGGACAATGCCATTTGAATCTTTCATGACACCGATACCAAGAGAAGGGCCACAGCAATGCTTTTGCTGAGCCTCTAGGACAAAGGTTTGAGCTGGGAAGGTTCAGGAGTCCACATGAAGGCAAGATTCTCTTTTTATCCTTCTCTGGTTCCTACTGCTTAGTCAATCAGTTACACTGAGGCAGTGAAACCCCTTCTGAGACACTGCATCCCCTGGCACAACCTGTAGAGCATTTGGCACTGGAGGACTTGGTACAGCCTCTCCCTTCGCTCACACTGCAACCCTCAGACGGTGGCACCTCCCTTCCTCAGGGCAATCCCCTCCCTCACCGGCTCTCCTCTTCATCTCCTGCCTGCCCATGGGCTTTATGGAGAAAAAAGGAGCAGCACAGGCTGTGCTCCATGCAGTTAAGGTCTCCCTATTACTGGAGACGAGAGGCGTAAGAGACTCTGCAGTGGAGAGACACAAAGCAGAGCACAAAATCAGTCTTGTGGACTGTTTGGCCTCAGCACCTAGTAATTTTGGTAGATTGGGTAGGGTACACTTTTCATATTGTTACCCCACCATGGTCTAATTGCATTGACCATCACTGCTTCAAACCCTGTGGGAGCACTGGGGTAAGTTTGGCAGTAATATTCCAGTCAACTACTCTGGAAGTAGTCTCCCACTTTGGCAGCAGGTGGTTCCTATACCTCAGATGGAAGGAGACTCTGCCTGGTTTTCTAGGGAGCTGGTGGGTGACCTGTGCTGTTCCTGACAGTGTGGTAGGGACTCTTCCAGCAACATAAATTTCAATAGCAGCAGAGGCTGAACACGGATGTTGCTTACAGGAAGATGGCAAGAAGCCTGTCCTTTCCAGGAGGCATCTCTTTGAATGGAAGAGAGGACATAAAGTAGATGTGTCTCAGGGAGGAAGGGAGGGAGATTGTACCTCAGCGTGTCTTCGCCTGAAAGGGTGGAAGGCTTATAGGCAGAGGTAGCATCTTTCATTAAACAAAATAGTATATCTGAGAAAAACAACCCAGCTTTTGGGAATGTAAGCACTCCATCAGGTCTGAAATAGAAGCAACGGTCTCAAGAAGGTAAATAGGGATGAGGGCAATTGGGTTCATGCTAATTCACTGGAGAATCTGGGAGAAATGATAGCTGGTATCTGCAGGGCAGGCTGGAGGAGGCAAGGAAGGAGGTAACAATAACAAGGTGGAGATGACAAGCCTGAAAGGAGGTAGCTCATCTTTCATTCCTTTCCCTTCTCCTCAGGGTCCAAGGCCAGGAAGGTCCTTCCTCATGCTGAGGAGGGATGGGGCTATGTCCTCCCAACCAGCCTGCAGCTTTCTCCCAGGGGAGCTCAGACAGGGAGAGGACTGAGGGATGTTGGGGTGGCTTTGCCTTTGATCCAAACAAACAATGGGTATTTACAGTATTTCAGACAAGGGCCAAGTGAAGACAAGAAGACCTGTCTTGGCATATAGTAGCATTTAGTACTGGATCATAGTCACAGTGCAGAAGGTAAAGGAGGGAATACAAAAGGGATGCCATGATGGTGAAGGAGGGAAGCAAAAGATAAGGAAATAAAAGAACAGAGATGGGGAAGATGAGGAATGACTGGCAAAAGCACAGTGGAGGGGGATGAGAGAGAACAGAGGGAGCTGTAAATGGCTGACAGATTGGGGAATACACTGTAGGTGGCAAAAGGAAATTATAGAAAGGAGGACACACTTTTCTAGGAGAGGGGGAAAGACAATGCAACTAAGACATAACTCGTAAATACTGAAATGGGTAAGGGGAAGACACCTAAGCAATGATCCCACCAAAGCAAGACTCATGTCTGGTCTGCCACAGCAGAAGTGGGGTTTTTTGACAATACTGGTTCAAGGATCCAGAAGGAGCAGCCTAATCACCAAGAAACATCTAAAATTGTATATGCGTTTTTTAGTCTATGATGAAAGGCAAGAGAACCCTGAAAAGAAGCCCTGAGAAGGTTCCAACTGACGTATTTCCAAATGGGGTAGGATTGGACCATCAAGAGGACTTTTTCCCAAATGTAAATAAATATGCTGAAAATAGACCACCCAGAGCAATAACACAGCCTGCAAAACAGCAAAGGACACTGTACAGTTTCAAAACATGGTCTTATATCTGCAGGAAGTCCCTGGGCAGATTTCTTGTTCCAGCTCCTTTGAACATTCCTTGAATTACAGGAAAAGAACCTGGACAAATACCATCTCATTAGAAGACATTTAGCGTCTGTCATTTAGGATGAATTAAAGCCTTGGATATTAAATTGCCTGCTATCCCCAAGCACACACTGAAGAACATCTCAACAGAGTTTTATCTTTATAAGCCATTTACTTGTTTGGAGAGTCAACAACAAAAAAAATCAGTCTAAAAAATAAAAAAAAAAAAGTATTTTGAGTATTTGTTGTAGTATGTGTTCCTCTTCTCAAGCTTTGGCTTTGTGTCTTTATTGGATTGGAGTTCTTTTAACTATGACCCTAAATCTTACTGTCCTTACCCGTTAAATACAATAATCACACTTAATGTGGAGAAGGACACTCAGCAAATGGTCCTAGAGCTTTAAGATTTCTTTTCAAAGGCATTATCAATAGTCTCTTGGCAAAAGAGCTCACGGCTTTCTGTCTGTCTGATGGTGCCCAAGTGACTCTGTAGTTTAAGCAAATAGCTTAGCAAATGTATTTCTAGGCAATCATCCTCTACACCATTCTCTGAGCACCAATGTCAGAGAAACAAAGTGCCCCGCTGCTCAAAGGATCCAATATATCCTCCTTCATCCTCCAAAGCGTGCAGTTTGTAGTAAATGGCCAGTGCTATCGATTCAGTACCTGCCCTTTTCGCCTCTCTGCTGTGCAGAGGTCTTCACAAGGAACCTTGAAGGACAGTGGTCAAGGCTTAGCAGATAAGTACATTTGTATATACCAGGGAGCCCAGCACCGCCTGCTCCCGGTTAAGCAGAGGAAGCAATTCCATGGCTCATGGCAGTCAGGCAGTGAGGTCTGTAGTTCACATTAGCAGCCAGCTTGGCGTTAGGTCATAAAGAGAAGAAGGGCCAAGATGGTGCTTGGTCCTCTGATGTAGCATTTGTCCTGATTTGCAAAGCACCTTGCCCAGGTTGCCCGTGAACTTGGTCTCTATCCCACCCCAGGAGCACAGACAAAGCTCTGTGCCCGAGCAATGCCGCAGTCTCCTGGGTCCACCTGCGCTGAACCTGCGGACATTGCCCGCTCTCTGAGGGCCGGCCGGCCACCGGCCTGTTTGCCAGCTGGGCCTCCACACAGCTACCCCGCGTCTGCGGCAGATGGGCGGATCCACGGCCCGCGGGGTAGCTGCCAGCACCTTCGCCGGGAGCGGGAGATCAGATGGACTCTTGCACGTTGTCCTTCCTGGCTCTGATTCGCATGTCAAGGTCAGGCACGGCTGAACAGAAACCACAGAGGTGCCTGCCATTCGATCTGGTTGCCGTGGTCTTCCCTTTTCCAGCATCCCTGGAGCAGGGCTCTCCCCAGCCAGCCAAAAGGAAGGGAGAATTGTGCCTTTTGGCAGCACGCTGTGGGGGAGGAGCATAGAATCACGGAATGGTTTGGGTTGGAAGGGACCTTAAAGATCATGAGAAGGTATCAGAGGGTCTTGTGATGAGGGCAACATCCTCCTCCTCCCAACGCTTCGCATGTGCTGATCTTGTCGTTGCATTTTGCTGAGACATGCCCTTTTGCCTGGCTGGGAATTAATTCTTGAATAAACTTTAACATTAAAAGCCACTCAGTGGCAGATCTAACAGGGTCATCAGGACAGAGTATGAGAGTCACCTCTGGTTGCTGACCTTATAGGCGTACAACCCCGCTGTGTGACCCATTAGCCTCTGTGAAAGTCAGGGTACATGAGGGGCACACACACAGGCTGCAAAATCATTTTGCATGTGGCTTGTAGCCACCCGTGTGTTTTCATCATTGTTGCTGGATAACAGTAAGATGGATATTAATATGTTGCTTATCTGCGATTTCCAAAGGCCTATTTGGCCTTCAGCAAGGAAAGGGCTCCCTGTGTCTGTCCTATGCTGTGTAACATGGCAGAGAGAGTAACCTCTCCCTCAGTGCCCTTCTCCTATGTCATACACAGAGGAGGAAGACTATTCTCCCCAACAAATAATCTTTAATGTCTTTCTTTTTCAGTTTTTATTTCTGAGAAAGTTTGGATGTTACCTTTTCCTTAACGACCTGCTGAAGTCTGAGACCTGCACTCCGTACTTCATAAATCTTGCTGAACTTAAAAATACCTCCTGTGAGTAAAACCAAAATAAAAACTGAGTAGACTCTTTGGGATTTACTTTATTTTTCCTAATTTTCCTATGATTGTCTGTGCCATTTCCCCTTTAATGTATTTTTCCATTTGCTGGGTGTTGTAGGAACTTTTGCATTACTTCTACAACACATACCAAGGAGTCCAAGCAAAAGCCTAAGTCTCATGCTGTTCATACTTGATTGCTACCAAGGCTTCTCATAGCTATGATGCTCATGTCTAATGTCTTGATCCCAGACATGCTGAGGTTAGCTACCGAGATGTGGTGACCCAGCTTCTTCACCCCCTGCAAAATCAGCCTGCAACCTTGAACTGAGGCAGGCACTGGGAGCTTGTCTTCTCCTTGCATTAGCAATCCTCCCCTCCAGGCAGGCTGATGCTGTGCGAGCTGGCCCTGCCAGGATCAGTTCCTCTAGAGGGTACTAAAAAGGGAACAGCAAAGTTTCTCTTTCAGCTGTCCCTTATCCTGATGACATCTGTCAGACACATGGTTGCTGGTGGTGTGGAAGGCACTCCTCTGCTAAGAGGTGCGGTGTTGAACACCGGCATGACTGACAGCAGTCTCCAGGCTCTCGCTGCTGATGAACACTGTCGGTGCTCCTCATATAATGATGACTTACCTCTTCCCGGATTGGAGAAGAGGAGGCCTGTGAAAAGTACCGTTTCTTATAAGCAACTGCTCCTTTCAACTTCAATGACATGTCACATCCATCCTTGAGCTCTTCCAAAAATTCCCTCCTGGGACTTCGCTTTCCCCGTAACATGGAGTGACATGCATCGTCAAGAAGGTAGACAAGGGTCTTGCTCAGCCTCAGTTCTGCCATGTGTAAATGAAAAGGCTGGGTGGCAGGGGGGAAGGAGAGGGCTGTGGCAGAGTAAATAAATTGCACCTGCATGTGTTGTGCCAGCGGGGCTCCAGAACAGTTCTACAGGCTTTTGTAAATGGGAATTCACCTCCTCAATCGCTCAGGGCACTGCTGTCAAACAGTGTTGCCAGGCTTGTGCCTCATCCAGAGGTCTCGAATATTTCCCAAGTCACCCCACTTCAATTTGCTTTTGGGGAGGGGGGAGAAAGCAGAAAAGCAAGCCTAGAAAGCCCACTGAGAGGCCATGGGAGGAGGGAAGGGAAGGCAGCAGGTGAGTGGGAAGGGACGGGAAGCTGAGCACAACAAGGGCTTTCACGACACAGGAATTCAGGCTCTTCCCCCTGCGCTCCCCCCTCGCACCCTTGTTTGAATTTAGCATGCGTCCTCCTATGGCGTCGTAATTACTAAGATTACCGAATGAATCTTTTGCTTCTGTACACACCGGGCATTCAGCGGAGCTCTAATAGTTGTCATTAAGTTTTCAGGGAGGTGGGAGAAGATAGATTGAATGCATGCACTCCAGCGCTGCGCAGAGCCCATTGATGGCTGCTGAGTAATGATTTTTTTCTAATTGGTGGAGAGCAGCGGCCCTAATGGATGGAGCCTCTCTGTGCATTTACACTGTCTCCTCAATCAATAACCCTCGCTGTGCCTGGCACAGAGGAGTTCCTGAAAGCCCCTTTGTAATAATGGATTGCTGGAGGTTACACAAACCGCTGCCTCCCGCTGAGTCAGCCCTCTGTCAGGCACCTCGCGCTTCCCTGGGGCCCCGGCTTTCCAGACGGGACACCCGCAGCGGGGACCTCGCCTCAGGTCTCTGCCCCCGTCCTGCGGCCACCGGCACCCTGCGGCTCCCCGGCTGCTTGGGGGGTTTTGTTTCCTGCAGAGCCCATACTGGCTCGGGGGAGCAGGAACAGCTGGGGAGCTCTTTATTGGCTTTGGCTGGGGAAGTTTGGCTTTTTAGAGGGGGCTTTGTGTGTTTTGTTCCCCCTCTCATCTTAAAGAGAAATCCACAGGTCAGACGCAGAGTCTTTGCTGAGGCCAAAATCACTGAGAAGTCAGGCTGTGCCGAGCAGGGATCTCGACGTGGCCAGGCTGTACAGAGCTTGAGCCCAGCTCCGTGAGGACAAGCTTCAGCCACCTATGAACCATGTCCCTGCACCACATACACACAGGCAGCTGCTGCTATCTTACCCTTCAGCAGCATCCTGTTCTCTGCTTTCCTTTTGGAGGGTGACACGCAAGCAACAGTTGCAAGATGGCACTTGAAATTCAGCCTTGCCCATGTGTTTCCAGGAGGCAGGCAGGTCTGACAGATGGGGGGAGACATAAGAAAAGGGCTGTTATAGAGTATCTTAAAAGGGAGGCTTCAACAGTGTGCCAGCTCAGCCTTCCTCTTCCCCACACAACAGAGCCTTTTAATGGGAAAAGAAAGAAGGGATTTTTATGGTTTGCTGAGGTTACAAATGGCTGAGACTTGGTTTCTTCATTGTTACTCATTTGTGGGGAAACTGTGTCCTCACAGCCCACTGCAGAGTATTTCCAAGTGTCAGCATCTTGCCACTGTTAGCTCTAAGCCACCCAGGAAAGGTGCCCATTGCTGGGACCTTTTAGAAGTGAACCTGCCCTAGTTGTGTGGCAGACCCCCATAACTCTGGCGTCCCAAGTGCCCTGTAATATGCCTGCTCTTGCTGGCTTGCTAACGGGGTTTTTACATCTCATTGAGTACCTGCTCTTTTCCCAGCTGCATAACTCCATGCAATGGGCCATAGTCCACCCCAGTCTCTGGAAGGGACATTACTGTGGGAAGGGAAGGGAGGGCTTGGGATTGCCCTGCTGGCATGGCTGGCTGCAATCAGTCCCTCTACATATGCAGATGGTCTGGACCTCCTCCAGCAGTGAGGCAGTTGGCATTTTCTGTTGTCCTCTCCAGTGCTTGGGGTCCTCAGGGCTTGTAATGAGATCTGATCCTTCTCCCTGAGATTGAATGCAAGTTTAAGGTCTGCCCCAGCTTGCCATGGTTAAAAGCTGAAAACACTGAAGGGTAAGGCACAAGAGTTGATTTTGCTGGTGGGGTAACTGGTAGAGAGGATCTGGCCTCAAAACTTCACACTGAGACCCAGGCCCAGACCCTAGCAGGTGTCTCTTTGGGGCTGGGTGGCAGAAGGTATCTCAGTATGCAAGCAGCATGATCTGCGGACTCCTCCAGGGCTAAGGGCTTAGCAAAGAATGGGTCCCAACATCTCTGCATCATTCCCACTAGCCTGGGAACATGGCTGCTGACAGGAGGGCAATCATTGACTCTGCAGCGACACTCATGTCCTTGCTTGGCATGTTACCACTGTAAAGCATCCCCCAGGATGGACTTCAGCAGGGGCTATTTCTACATTGTCAGGCACACTCCTTAGTTTCAGCTGAAGAAGAGGCAAGTGAAAGGGTTGTAAAAGAAGAAATATTTTTTTTCTTGGTTCATGCCACAGCAAGGGAAAGACTATTGAATTGTTTTAGGAGGTGGAAGTCTGATTGATCCCCATTGTCACTCCTGACACTCCATCTGAGAGTGCTGAGTGATTTTCTCTCCTTTTCACAAGGGGAATCAGTCATACATAAGCTACTTTCTCACTGAGCAAGGAATGTCAGCGGGAGAGAGAAGCAGTTGGCCTTGATCCTCTGTTTTTCAGCAGCATCTATCTCCAGGATGGGCAGAGGTCCAGGCAAGAAGAAAGTGAATTCTTTTAGGCTCTGTGTCCACCCTGATGTACCATGGCCCCTAAGTCCCACCCTCTGTGAGATCATCCCTCAGATCCTCCTGATGCCTGAGATCATCGTCGAGATCATTGTGTCACAGGATGAACCAGCCCGATATAGGGGACTGGGTCTGCTCTTTGCGGGTGCCCGTGTGCCTGGGGTGACAAGAGTGCACACTGGGAGGACAGGGTGGCAGAAACCCCAGCCTGGTGACAGAGGTACAGGCAGCATGCCAGAAAGCACGGAGGGGATGTTAAGAAGGAAGGGGCCAGGGAGGCCCTTTTGTAGAGCAACCAGGACAGAGGGTCTTGGAAGGGGAACCAGAATGATGGTGAGGCAGATAAGCAGTAGCTGAGGCATTCCCAAACAGAGACCCTCAGCAGAGGACAGCATGTTTCCCTGCCACTGCAGCCTTGTGAATGTGGTAAGTTCCCCAGCCATCAGCAAGGAGGGACAGGCTGACCAGACACTAGGGACAGGAACAGACCGAGGCAGGCCTACAGAAAATCTGGGTGGAAAGTTTAGAGGAAAAAGCAGGGCAAGATGACTTTTTTTATATCTTTTATGAAGATGTTTTCGAATCCTTTTGTGACAAGCATTATCACTTAAGCCAAGGGGCAGGCCACTTCAGCAGTGTAAAGTGTGCTGGAGAAGGGAGCTGTGCCTGGCAGAGGGGGACTGGAGCCACAGATGAGCCTGAAGCCAAATCAGGGAAGACCTGGAGATGCCAGGTACTATAAGGTACTGCTGCAGGCTGCCCTTCTGCAGAATGGAAATGCAGAGGCCAAATCCCAGATGTCCCCCAGCAGAGGCGGCAGCAGCTTGCCCCTGCGCAGGGAGACATGGGGCGACCACTCAGGATTGCTGCTAAACAGGGGGCCCTAAAGGGGAAGACTATTAGGAAAATACCTAAATCAGGAAAAGCTCCTTTGCCTTCAGAGAGGAGGAGCCAAAGCAATGGCAAAGGACAGACATTCAGGAGCTGTCAGTCCTGGCTTACCAGTCCAGGTGGTGGCAAAGGGAAAGGATCAGCCTCATTCACTTGCGCTGTCATAGCTGTGTTGTCGTCAGTGTTGCAGGAGTTAAATATATAAGTTTTCAGAGCAGAACCATGCTTTACCTATTGTACAGCCATCAGTTAGACCACATCTGGCCCCATGTCCCGTCACAGCAATAGAGATCCTTGCAGTGGGACTTGCTGATGGTCTCACAGCACAACTTTGGGAAAACAGCACAAGATCACGAGAACCTGAAGGCATTCAGCCATTCATTTATGCTATTGCTCCTTCACAATCCACTTACTAATGTGAGTGGCTTAGATACATCAAACTGGAACTATTTCCATAAACTGTACTTTCTACATAGTTTTTGGAACCAGAGAAAACCTGTGGACTCCACCTCAGAGCTCAGATGAGGGGGATTATGATAGCTCAGGCAGAAGTGTTCACACCTGTCTTCTCCTGCCTCTGTTTTCCTGCAGTGCACTCCTTCAATGCAAGCAGCCTGCCTTCCTATCTGAGAGGCAAGTCAGCACTGTGAAGCAATGCAAGATGTCCTCTGTTGCTCATGGCAGTAAACTTTTACTCTTTGCTTATTTGCAACCCTTCTTAATCTAGAGGAAATCGTCTCCACTTGGGAGGCATAGCTTGCTCTTTGTTTACAAAAAGCACAACCTTCTCACCTGTATTTGTAATTTCTCCACTGCCCTGACAGCTCCTCAAGGACTTCAGAACTGTCCTCTGCAGCTTCTTTTCCTCACTGGCCTCCATGCTTTAAGAAAACAGTATCTGCTTTGGACTTTGTTATCAGGCAAATCAGACAAACCAGGATCTTTCCAAACTGCTCGTCAAAACAAGCCCATATTCCCGTAAATTTTAGATAAGAGCTTACAATGAGTGACGTGAGGATACCTATCTCTATAATGAAAAAAGTTAATAAATAAATAAACAAAATGCACCAAAACCAAACAGGAGCTGTCTGGAAGAAAATTGCCGCAGAGGAAAGGAGTGAAGGCTCAGTTTCTCTGACAATCAGTGTGATACAGCTTGCATGAGAATTTTTTTCAGTGCACTTCTTCAGCACACACCAGACTCCCAGGAGGGTGTTTCGGATCTCATTTCCTAACTTCCCTATTGGAACTGAGGCTTGCATTTACATGGCTTTTTCATTTTACACTATCGTTCAGGGTCCTGCTTGACTTCTTATAACCTTCCTGCCCTATGAGCCTCACCTCTTCCCCAGTCCCCTCACCACAGCCCAGAGAGAGAAGGAAAAACTGAGGATGTGCCGATGACCGCAGCCCCAGCAAACCTGAGTTAATTTCTGTCCCTCTTCAGCAGGAAGCACTCCCTTCTCAAAGGCATTACCCAGCCCATGGCTATTTACAGCAGTCAAGAATTCAACATGTTTTCCCAAAGCAAGTTCTCATTATAGCTCAGGGTAAAGGCTCCCCAAGAAAAGCAGAAGCATCTCTACCATACTTTCCATCTCTGGAAAAAGCAGCTGCACTGACCCCTCTGACGGTCTCCAGAGTCTCCCAGACCATGGAGTGAGTCAGTCTTAAAAGGACCCAAGGGATAAACATCCTGGGTGAGTTTGGGATGCACTCCCTCAACATGTGCAGCAGCTTGCACTCTGCACAGTCCCACTTGCCAAAGAACAGCAGCATCCAAGGCTCAGAGCTGGCTTGAGGGTCTAGGTCCTGGCATCTCACCCTGCTTTCCCCTCATGGTACTTCAATTTGACACAAGAAAGTCTTTTATTCCAAGTGCCGTTCAGTTCAATCCTGCTGCTTTCAGGCTTTTTTTCAGCTGATGTGGGAATACCACCCATCTGGAGGAAGAGATCCCTGTGTTTGGCTCTTGGGGCAGAAGACCAAAGCAGTACTTAATAAATCATCACTTTTGCCAAAAGCAGCAACACCAAACCCTGTGAAATGGGCAATCGCTGCAGCAGAGAGAGCTTGAGCTGGTGTGCTGGCAGGGCGACAGCAGAGTGTCTCTTGGCTGCTGCTGAGCCAGGTTCAAGAGCTTGAACACAGCTTCGAGCTCTGGAAGTGAATCTCAGAGGCACCATGTGCCCGAGCATCCCAAGGGCAGTAAGCCCCCCTTACATCAGTGTCTGCCACCCAGCCTGTGAAGTGGTGTTGCATCAGCTCCAAGAGCAAGAGGGGAAAGAGGGAGAGAGAGAGAGAGATGTT
>NW_009924411.1:58112-68813 GCF_000696875.1 Nestor notabilis | reverse complement strand
TTTGTTTGGTGAGGGCAGCTGCCAGCAAGAGACAGGCAGGGCAAGGGAAAAACACACAAGAGCAACACGCTAGATGCAAAGCATATTACACGCTAGATTTAAAATCAAATAGCATGCATGAGGGGTAAATATTCAGCATAATGCATGACGACTCAGCCCCTCCATTCTCCTTCCAGTTCCTAGGAGCTGTGGGACTGGATGTCCCCAGGCTGTGCTGGACATCTTAGAAGAAAAGACAGGAGCAACACTCAGATTTTCTAAGTAAAGGAAGCAAGTGCCTAAGCATTGATTTTCTTCAGCCACTTGAGTCAGGTGAAAGGAGAAGGGTGGTCTGTGGATGATGCTGTACAGTGGGCCTGTTGTTTCTCTCTCACTTCTGACAGCTTGCTTGCTTCCTTTCCTCACAGGACTGTATTTCAGTCGATTTAATGCTTTTGGCAGGGCGACGGCTCTGGAGCCTGACCCTCCTGCCTCTGCAGAAGCAGTGCTGGCGGCAGCGCCGTGCATCCCTCTCCTCCTCCCATCTCAGCCTCCCTGCCAGCCTGGCCCCACCACAGCACCCCCAGCACTACCTCCTGCCCCAGGAGAAGCCCTTTGCCAGGGCACGATCTGCTTTGCAGTAGCTGCTGTCACTTGGGCAATGCTGGACAAGGTCCATACCTTCAATGCTGAACATCCCTGGCACCTCACCTCCCTATCTGCCCTGGTGCTGTTCATCACAGAGGCATGCCAGCAAGGGTGGGCACACATTTGCAACCCATTTCCCAAGTGGAGGGTTTGACAGCATAGCGAACCTGGCTCTGAGCTCCCTGGTACTGCAGCAAAAACACTTTGGCCACGTAGTGCTCAGTCTGCTGGTTTTAATTTATTTTAATGGTTCTGACAGGCCAACTTCGTACCAGCAGCTTCTTCTGCCAGATCAGATATTGTTTACCCATCCCACTTTAACTTTATGCCATGTTCAATATCTTCTTTCCACACTGAGCTCACTTGATGCCAGATCAGGTATCTCCTGTCCTCCCTCAGCCAGCACAGAGCATAAAGCTGGCATATGTTCCCCACCGTGCACTCCAGCTAGTTCAGCAGAAACACAAGCACGTGCTCACACCTGATCCGGACAGTATTCCTCCTGCTGAGAGGCCTGGTGGTGCACGGATCTGGCATTTGCTGCCAGGAGCACCGGGCACTTCATGGAAGCAGGCCTCCCGCTGCCCCCAGCCCTGGCCAGAGCAGTGGGAATACCTGGCACTTGTAAAGATGATGCTGGGACACTGGCAAACCATGCGGGAGCCATGAAAATTACCATGTGTCAACGCAGGAGCAGGAAGAGGGGGAGAAAAGTTGTTCTTTCCATACTTCAGGTTAAGAGAGCAGTGAGATAAGTTGAGTTTTACCTGAAGCTGAATTCAAGCTGCAAGCTCCCTTTATTTTATTTATTTATTTAAAAAAATGAAAATAAAATAAAACCAGGTTATTGTGTTTTTCCTGCTGCCTCTGCCTGACAGAACTAACTCAAGTAAGACAAGCCACGCTAAAAAAACCCACCTTTCCTTTATTTACTTGTTCTGATCAGGGAGTGTAAACATACCTGAAGCAGGTCTGAGCTCCTTTTTATGCAAGGAAATATTTCAGAGGAATCCAAGAACCAGGACTCTTTTGCATGTGAGGCAGAGAAAGAAGCATACTGTCTGAAAGCAAAGTGACTCTGAATGTGGCCATGGAGATAAAATGGGGTTTTCAGCTCATGCATGCAAGAGCAGCATTTCTCAAAGACATCTTTTTTCTATTTCATCTTCTTTCTATTTATTTTAAGCGAAGCCCTTTTTTATCTCCTTTTTTAGGTTTTAATCTTTGTATAGAGCATACCATGACCCTGACAGAGGAAAACCAGCAAAGTCCTACCTCCTCTGTGAATACGTTCAGAAACACCAACTGATCAAAGTTAACACCATGTAAGGAGCAACTGAGTTACTCCTATTGCCACACATTGCTGGGTTTGACAGACTGCATCATTTGGTGTGTTGATGAATCAGGATTTCATACACTATGAATATTCACCGCGCATATTGAATTAACCAGGTGAGAAAACACAGGTTTGTTTTGCATGTTAACTCTGTGTTAACGCTGCCCCTAAGTGGTTAAGTTGGTTTATTGCAAGTTAATTAGCCCTCATTTCAGGCAGTTATTTATTTATCTATCTGTGGAAGGCTGTCGTGTTTTTTTTCTCTTCCAGCTTCGTAACTAGGCCTTGCCTCTCTTTCTAGTTTGTGTTCTCATCCTACTCTGTGTGGGTTTCACATAACCGCAACATTTACAGTCAGCTCAGTTTGGAAAGCTCACATACAGGGAAACATGGATGCCTACTACATGTTTATTACTCAAACCACGAGTGGCTGTGATCCTGTTAGCAGGCTCCTCTCCCTCAGCTCGTTTTAATTAGCATTTCAAGGGTTGCTTGGTACCGCAAGCTGGTGAAGTTTGAAGTTACGTTGTGCTGCTTTTTGCATCTTTCCTCCTGAACCGATGTGTCACTTCACAATCATTTCATCGCCCAAGCAAGCCATTTCCCAGGTGCCTTGGTATTTACCCTTGTGCTCCCATCCTTCTGCATGGATGCATGCAATGAGCTGAGATCACGCCTTCTCCTCTCACGGCAGCTGGCTGCTGTTGAAGGTGTGGGGAGGCCAAGCAGAGCAGCTCCACCTTGCCGTGGGGTCTCGAGCTTCCCTTCTCAGTGTGTGCCCCAGGGGCAGGTGAGGAAGCAGGGCAGCCACACACAGCTCACTGGCTCTGGAGGGCCTCATGCTGACAGAGGGCACTCGATGAAACCTCCAACCAAATTACCTGTAGAGCTTACTGACACTGTGGGCTCCAAGGTGCCTTTTAAAATCATCCACCACAGACCTCCTTGTTTTAGTTGCTTCCAGGCTGCAGCTGGGGAGCCTGGAACTGCTCCCCAGTTTGGTTTTCAGTGTCTAAACTACCTCCCAGAGTGCATTCAGTAGGTGACCATCGTGACCCCTTCAAAGTCCAAACTTCTTCTGCTCCTCTCTTTATTAGAGAGTCCCTCCGGTCAAAGCAGATTTTAATTTCTGAAGCACTGCAGCTCCCTGTGGGATGGTGTGTAGCAGAAGTGCACCTTAGTGCTGTTACTTGTCTTCCTCAGGGGGCTGGGTTCTAAACAGGCAATGTCAAACCAGCAGCAGGCAGAGTGCTTACACCCTGGGCTTGCACCTCCAGAGACCTGGATTCAAATTCGCAGTCAAGCCTCTAGCTGAGGAAAGCAAACCTGGTCAATACCACAGTAGCAGATGCCTGCGCGCCTGCACTGCACCAGGCAGCATAGCTATCCATCCCTGCTCAGGCTGTGCCAGCAGCACGGGGAGACGAAGGTGAGGTAGAGCAGGGACAGTTCCTCAGGATACCCGTATATATTGGCAGGATCTCTCTTGATTATCAGCCTCTTCTTTCCACAAGCTTTAAAATTCAAATCTGAGACACCGTAAAAACAGCACCTTCAAGAAGGTCTCCAGACTTCAGCACAGAGCACAGGCTGCTTTTCCTTCATGCCACCGCTGCCCTTCACCTGGAATAAGTAACATTCGTCTCCTATCCTCTTCGCTCGTGATGGTGCAGGTCGAAGTCCGAGGAGGCTTCTCGGTGCTGCCCTGAGCTCCGTGCAGCCACACGCCACCTCCCTGCAGTGCGTCCCGGCGCCGGGGCGCTGAGGGAGGCGCCTGGCCTTGCAAAGCAGGGTCTGGAGAGCGCGATGGGGGTGAGCAGGCACCCGTCCTTGTCCTTTCCCCAAAGCCCTGCTCAGCAGTGGAGGAGGGCTGCCTGCATCCTGGCGTTGCGCAGCATGGTAGGACAGGGAGTTAAGGAGTCCAGACACAGGGAAGCAAAAGAAGCCACAACGGTGTGAGAGGAGCTCGCGCATCTGAAAGGGGCTTTGGGAGAGCATCAGCAGCGGCACATTCACAGGGTCCCTGCTTCTCTGCTTCTGAAAAATCTGGTGCTGCATCTCTTCAGTGCTGTGCTTCTAATCAGGGCTGAGAAAGACTGTGTAAAAGCTCAGGGACTACCTTAAATACCCCTAGCCAAGCCTTCTTAAAACTCCTATTAAAATACAAACACCGCAGTCAAGACAGCGGGCTGGAGGTCTGCCCAGTGGCCAAGTAAATCAAAATATTCCAGAGATCCCATTTGCAAGCGCCCATTAAAGTCTGACAACTGGCTAATACCAAAGACAGCGTGGATCTGAAAGATAGAAACAACGTGCAGGAAGGCAAAGCAGCCCAGGTTTATTTCTCGCCCTTTCGAAGCAGGGCTTCACTGCTTAATGTTGTCCTCTTCCCAGGGGCTGTAGAAAAGGGTTGTCGGTGGCAAGATGACCCTCTGAGGGCAGCCAGGCCACAGGGGCTGGGGCTGCACAGCCATGGGTCCCTGCACCCCCAGCCCCACAGCCAGGATCAGCCACCCACCAGCCTCCACCAGGGACCTCCCAACACAGGACTAGGGCTCAAAGCTCAGTGCCAGCGTGAAAAACAACCATTTATCTGCATTTGCTGCCTTGATGACGTCTGCAGGCACTTTCTGTGCTCTTTATCTGTTTTCTCAAATAAATTAATAAATAAAAGACAGAGAGGCTGGAAGAAAGGACAGAGAAAATGAGCAGATTTTGATCTAGTAAGCAATTTAAATCTGTGCTGGCAAGCTGCATTCGTTCATTCATTAATTCAGTCGTGTGCTCAGAAAACCCCAGCAGGACTCCCTTCCAGCGCAAGAACTTCCGACTGTGAAATAAACCCCGCGTAACCAGATTAACCATGAGGTATGTATCAGCCAGGTCTTGGGCATTAATTCAAGCATACTTTGCCTGCGCTGTACATCACCAGAGCCTGGTTTCTGGATCAGGTGTTGCTCACTGTCAGCCAGGAACTCTGAAGTTTCCTGCCTTCCACCTCCCCCTGCATGGCCGTTCCTTGCTCAATAAATAAAAAAAATATTATTATATGTGCTGTCAGGGAGTCTTGATTCGGCTGTTAATAGCAACGTTATCAATACCTTGTCTTTCAGTCTCACATAATTCAAAAGGGGCTGAATGGTTTTGTTCTGGCATTACAAAAATGAATCACTTCTGGGTTTAGCCCAAGCATAGAAAATCTCACCTTAAAACTTCAACATTCGTAAATTCAGAACACATTTAGCATGCAGAAACTGATGGGCAAGATAGAAATCTTTGCATAAGCTTAGTGCAGTCTTCCACCTAACAAGTCTGTGCTATACTGAATCACCAGATAATTACTGTCTGTGTGAGTGACTTCAATTAGAGTATTATTATGTTATCATTTGATAAATGAAGCAGGACAGTGGACCATTTGCATCAGGTGCTGTACAAACATTCAGATGTGCTCAGGCAAGATCCCGAGGACTATCCATAAAGTCAATGGGACATGAGTGCAAATCCTCAGGCAAGGATCCCTATCTATGAGCAGGTTGATCTAATACTGTCATAGCAAATGCTGTGGTCTGGCTTGCCAGTGAAATCCTAGTTTCTCTATGTGCTCCCCTGAACATAGAGCATAGAGACTGAACATATAGAGATAAAATCAGTGTTAAGCCTGTACAGACTTGTTGTAAAAGTGGACAGTGAAAGGTCTTGGGTTGTTTGGGATTTTGGGGGTTTTTTTGAAAAGGACAAAATCTTCAGCTGTTCTGGCTTTCCAACATTTTTTATTATTATAGCCATCTGAAGTATGGTTTATGACACAGTTAAATTTCACGTGTAGCCTTTACTGCAATTTCAATACTTTATTTCAATTTCAATTCTTTATTTGCTGTGGCAAATCTAATACACGATAATGGTAAAACTTCAGTCATGAAGTGAGCTGGGATCATCCACTTGTTACCAAGTTGTGCCTTCTCTCCTCACAGACACAGATGCTAAAACAAAACTCAGTCACTGAGTTCTCTGCTATGCGGAGAAGTTAGGGCTGCCAGTACCTTTGGAATGCCTGCTCTGCAGGTGAAAGTCTTGTCTTCTCATTTTTATTAGTCTGGTACCCTTCAGAGATCCTAGGTTAATATTACTTTTTTCAGCAAGTGCCTTTGCACAGAGCGTGTATGTGTTCCTGCTATCACTCTGAAGTATGGAGAGGTCGCTTACTACCTGGCCCAACTAATTCCCAAGCTTTCACTGGACTGGAATTTGGAAACACGATGTATTTTTTCTGTGTGGCCTGCAAATCCCACTTTTTAAATTGGATCTTTCCACACAAAATCCTCACTAAGTTATTGTTTTTCTGATGACATTCGGCCATTCAAAAGCCACATCATAGGTAGCAGGGATGAAAACATGCAAAAATCACTTTTTTCTTTTCTCTCATCTGTTCCAGCCAGAGAAGAAGGTTCACACACAGTTTATCTTCTTCGGAGTCCTCCGTGCTATTTATCAAGTGTTAGTCCAAAAAATATCTGTGAATATGTTTAGGTTGTTAGCAATGAAAGTGCTTAGCTGACATTGATTTTGGAGCTACATGTTGCTGAATAAAAGCTGGTGCTTTTGCTCCTGAGCCATCAGATGAAATGCAAGAGCATGCTCAGACACTGGCTGAGATGAGAGTCTCCAAGGTGCATGTGTTAACATTGCAGTGAAAAAAGCAGCCTCATCCCACAGACTTTAAACAATATATGTGGCTTTTTTGGTTCTTAGACAACTCTGAGCGTCATCTTTTCTAATACTAATACAATCTGCTTTCTCTTTTCACGAGACTTCAAGGGACAGTGAAATTGCCTCAAACCAGTTTCATCATGTGAATAAGTGATTAACAGTGTTTCCAGGAGAGGAACATTCTAGGTATTCATCTTGGATTCTGCAGCCACTAGCAAACCACAGGCACTTTTCCCTCTGACAACAGTCTTTAACATTATATATTACATATATGCTGTAATTGTAACTTTAATTTATAAATCTTCATAAATTCCATGGGCAAGGGACACCTAGTGACTTTTTGTTCTGGGATATAGACTCACTTGGTAGATAAAAGACAAAGGACCTTCTAGCATCAGAAATACTTCCCCTCTGCCTGCACTGAAATCAAGTCATATTTGAAGATTTTTTTCTTAAGCTTGATAGAATAAGCTTCTTCAGCTTCCCCTTTACAGTAGGTTTGACAGATTGCAAATCATTCTCCCAGACATTTTTAAGCCATTTCCGCTTTCACAACAGCCTTTTCAAAGCAGACGGAGGAGAGAAGGAACTAAACCTTTCCGTTGTCTACCTTATCTCCTCCCTTGAGCACTGCCCAGCATGGCACAGGAGCTCCCATTTGCACGATTCTCCAGAGCCTCATACAATTCCCTGCACCAATGGTGCTCATCTCAGGAGTGGACATTTGCTCTTCTTCACACCAGAATAACTCTCGTGGTACTAGTGCTTAGTTAGAACCTTTTTTGAAGTCCTAGCCCATGTGTCTCTCTCAGAGCTTCTACTTTCAAATACACAATCTCCTTATGCTAGAAATGTGACTAAATGCTTTCTTTCTCCCCTCGCTGTTTCAGATCTACCCAGGCTCTGTAGGCTCACTTCATCAAGGGATCCAGGTGCTCTGTAGACCTTGCTGATACCTCTATTCATTGTGACAGCTGCAAACTGTGTCATGGTGATTTTCTTCCCCAACACACATGTCAAAGTTCACTGACTTCTGTAGTCAGATTGGTGCAGAGAAGAGCAGAACATGGCTTTGTCCTTCTAGGCAGGTGAAAACAGCAAGTCTTCTTGATTCCTTTGCTGCAAGACTCCAAGACTTCTGCTGCTGCAAGGGTAATGTGTCGCATGCAGTCCAAATCCAGCGTTTCAGCTCTGTAGCCTGGATGGATTTCAATCCTCAGATGCAAACACAGCAACAAAGGTCCAGGTTGCAACTTTCTTTATGACTCTTTTTCAGAATATGACTTAAAATGTGGGGACCAATTCAATGTCATTTTCATTATTCAGGCTGATTTCTTCAGTTCCCTGCCAGCAGCGGAGACCTTGAGTGTAAAGGCTAAGATTTCTGGCAGAGCATGATGCAAAACCAAACTCTCATTTCAGCTCATATCTGGGGACCAGATTAACTCAAATCTGTCTCTCAACACCACTAACATATCCCACACGGAGGGCAGCCCTCAACCACACATCCAGCCTCAATAAATGCTCTGTGTGTCATTTCCTTGAAGGGTAGATGGGGACAAAGTGTGTAGGGTGCATCTGCACAGTACCAGGTTTACTGTGATGGTGCAATGGCAGGAAACGCCACAGAGACATTGGTGTATTTCAAAATACATTCTAAGCCACAGAAAAGACTTTTTTTCTTTTTTTTTCTGGATCAGAACAATTGAAAATGGGTATTTCAGTTGCTTATACAAACTGAAACCACAAAAGTATGCACCAGAACTGTTAGCCCAAGTTTATAGGTTATGCTTTATCTATAAGGCATTACAACTTTTCAAGTTCTGAAGAACTCTGGAGAATCCAGATAGACCTCATCTCTTGATATATGGGTTTGCTTGTGAAAACATCACTTTGGAGCCGAGAGAGATAGCCAGACATGTCCTGCATCCTAGGCTAATTGTACGAGACTATTATTTATTCCATTCAGTAGGTGTGCATCTGGTAGTGATGATTGCAAAGCCTATAAGAAGGCTGATACTTCCTAGCAAGTGACATTTTTATGGTTAATAGAAACTGTCATAGTAACCACTTGGAGGGGGATATGTACAGGCTTGATTTTCAACTTAACAGTAAATCACTTCAGATTAGAATTAGATATCATGACAAAATCCTTCATCCTGTAAATTTCCAGAATGCAAGTAGAAGTGGCTCTGGGAGAAACTGTGATAAAACTAGAAGAAAAGTTTCTCATTTGGTTTTGACATGTAGTATGCCAGAAGATCGTGTCTTTTCCGTAAACGATACCACACTAAAATGTGCCTGCTCTTTCATTTCTTGCTATTGTACTAATAATAGGAAGCAGTCCTTCTCGTAGCCCACAGCTCCCAGGGCAAGAGGTAGTTCAAAGATGGAAGAGAAGGGTGGGCATCATGCCAGAGACATCATGGGCAGTATCAGACCTACAGTGCTGTGAGAGTCTGAATCATCTCAAGTCTCTGCAAATACAGATGAGTCATGAGCACCTAGTGGGGCTCATACCATCAGCCTGTTGACAGTAGGACACAAAGCCTGATGCCATAGGTGAGGTGAAGGTGTCAGGGTGTCTCTACCTAAATATTCTTATTATTGGTTTGGTTTGGGGCAGCTGTAGATTTCTGTAGTGTTTATGCAACTGATCTCTCGTGCCAAATGCCCTAGCAACCTCAAAGTAGTTTTGTGGTGACTAATGGTCAAAGGACATAGGTAAAATAAAGTCTGTGTGTAGAGACGATATCTTTTGTTAGATCAGCTGATTATAGATGGGAAAATGAGACAAGTTTCTGGTTACAGAAGTCCTTCTTTGGGATTCTAAAAGCCACTTTTTGAAGTGCTTCTGAAGAAAACACCATCATTACAACTGATTAATATTCTCCTGAACATTAGAGCTCAGGTTTGCTCTTCCAGCAAGGAATTGAATCAGAGTTGGTTTTGCACCATCCACGCTTCAAAAGAGCCTGTTGCTCCCCAGCAACCACTGGGTCATTCCCAGAGCCCTGGAGCAGTTGTGTCTCTGAACCATTCCTCCCCATGTTACACAGGTACTCCTGGCCTGCCTGACATCGCCCTCCTGTCTGGCTGGCTCTAAAGTGTTATTCTGTTTGGGCTTTCCCTTGCATGACATGGAGATAAGGCCTTCTTTCTGCCCAGCTTTGTCTTTTCATGGAGATGGAAAAGCTCCATAGACCCATGGGGCAGCTACTCAGGAGATTGCTCAGTGTGGGACAGAAGGACCACCATTTTCAGTCTGTGCTTCTGTAATAGTAGTAATAACATTCCTGCATCCAAGAACTTCTCCAGGGAAACACAAATTCTCCACAGTCAGGAGAAAGCCCCGTGAGAAAATAGGGTATGAAACCAATGGGAGATAGAAACCTAGGCGTGAAAATGTTTGGGATGGAGCGTAGCCATGGAGCCAGATTATATTCCAACTTGCAAGGGTCCCAGTACCCTCCTCCCACGGCAGAGGGATGTTCCCCGGCTGTTCTCTTTCAGCTGGGCTCTGCTTCCAGCAGGGAGAACAAATAACCATTTCAACAGAAGTGACACTGCACTGTACAACATCTCTCTGCAACCCTCGCCAAAGCACCAGTCACACGCTATTTACCACAAGCTGGAGAATTCACTAAATCTGGCCTATTTTGAGCCAAACGGGGGCAGTTCCAGCCCTCACGAGGACAGCCCTGCCAGCTGCCCTCCCTCTTGGACAATAGGGAGAGGAAGGGGACATCCATCTCCGGTACCCAGGCTGTGTGCGCGCAAGGAGACAGGTGGCTGGTGGGGAACCACAATGGAAAAGCAATTGCACGGCACCTCTCACGGAGTACAGGCGCGTGTAAAAGGCTGCAAGCAGACTGAGCCAATTAATTTCCATATTCCCTTTCAGTCAGATGTGGAAATGAAGCGTGTTGCATTCAGCACAGGACAGTCAGTTCAGGGGGAATCAAAAAAGAAGGGGGTGGGGAGTGGGAAATGATTCAGCAATCAGCAACTTCAGAGGAAGGGCAGCAGGA
>NW_009924411.1:55577-58091 GCF_000696875.1 Nestor notabilis | reverse complement strand
GAGTGGGTCTGGAGACATGAATCAGCATTGGCTTCAGGTGATGGAGGAAAGGAGGCATTTCTGCTCCACTGATTTGTGCAGCCTGATTGAAGTCAGCCCGGGCACTGGCATTGCATCAGAACGGAAACTGCCTGATAGGCTGTGAATGCTACGAGGGGAAAAATCCAGCAGTCATGCAGGCAACATCTTTATTAAGTATATTTTGTGACCTCCTAGCTGATTGGACATTTTTTTACCGACTTATAGTAGATTTATAGTAGACGTTATAGATGGGGAGGGGGAAGGGGCTGTTGTGTGGGGTTTTTTATGCGTATGGTGACAGTGTGTGGGGTAGTGAATTTTAAGCAAGTCTGCATGAAATTCAATCACTTAATCTTAAATTACAAGCCACTGGCTGCCAAAGCAATTTTTGAGATGGAAATTCTTCTGATTCACAGATTCCTCTGCCTCTTTTAAGGAACAAATGAGTAAACAAATGATGAAAATGTTATTTTCTTTTTCAGAATTTGCTAACAGGGAAAGATTAACATTTTTTTCTGTGGCATTTGGCAGGGCCTCCTTTCCCCACTGTAGCAGGTAGCTAGGAGAATATGATTCAGGATTGAACAGGTATCATTTCCAGCATTTCTCTATTGTATAGCCAGAGCTGAGCCTGTTGTTTAAAACGTTGCAGGGATGTTAATTAAGGTATACCCGAGGTTACAAAACCTATTCCAGTTGCCTTGAAAACCCTAGAGGAAGCAATGGGCCCAAAATATCTCTAGAAGATATATATCCGAGGGTTTGGTGATATTCTGAGAGTCCTTAGTCAGCCAGGTAAAACCTCTTGGGATTACCCAAGGATTACTCACACAAGTAATTGTTGCAGACTCGAACTCTTCTGTGCTCACTCTCTGGCAGTCAAGTTGTTGTAGGAAGAGCACTCTTCAAAAGAGATAAATAGCAAGGCATGAATGCTTGAGTGGGTGCTAAGAGGAATTAGACCTTCTGAAAACCCAGCCCTAAGTCTCATGCCAGTATAAGGCATGCAAAATGAGTAGATGGGTTTGGAGGTACTGTCTCACTCTGGGTCTGGCCTCACTGCAGTACAAATTGTGAGCCTATGGTTGTAGTTTCATACATGTGCAAATGACAGGTAGTTCAGACCTGAATCCTGCCCGCAACCCTCCCTCCTGCCACATACAGCAGCTCTCTGAGGGAGCAGCAGGGCTCATCATCGTGCAGAGCAAGAAGATTGGTTGTGAAGTGTTGCTCTTGCAGTGACACCACTTTTGTGGTGTTCCCCATGCCTCTCTCTGGCAGGATGAGTTTGGGAGAGGAAGAACAAGCCTGAAGTGATGGTGCTGACCACAGACGGGGTTTCAGGTCTCAGACCTTGGAGGCCTGGCCCCAACCCCGGCCTTACAGCACCGGCAGTCAGGGCTGTGCAGGGCCAGGTGCCAGACTATGGCCAAGATTAAAGGGATATAGACACCGAAGGAGGGAAAAGGCTCTTCTCTGGGATTTGTGCCTCTGGGAGTAGTGCACTTTCCTGCTTCACTTCATGGGGCTGCAATGAGGTCCCAATGCACCAGTATCTGTGGGACACTCAGGTGCTACTGGGACTGCATAAGTGCCACTGAACCAGGCAATCCTTCACATCAGCATGTGCAGAGG
Organism: Nestor notabilis; assembly: GCF_000696875.1. Taxonomy (NCBI): domain Eukaryota; kingdom Metazoa; phylum Chordata; class Aves; order Psittaciformes; family Psittacidae; genus Nestor; species Nestor notabilis. The sequence goes on along the minus strand of NW_009924411.1, from coordinate 56,435 downwards.
AGAAGAGAGAAGGTGATAACCATCAGGTGCTCATCCCTCACATTAATGCTTTCTTCATTGAAAGAAAAAAAACCAACAACAACAGTGTTCTGAGGAATAAACGTCATGAACCGAGACATTGCAGGAGATTTTTGTTCATTTGTTTATTTTCTAGATACATCAGACCTGCCTGAGACAGTCATACATGGTCACTGTAGTGTAAAATTATTCTCCCAAAGAAATAATTACCAAGCAGGTAATCTTCTCTTAATAAATGGTATGTACATGATCGCTTTCTTCCCTAAATTTTATTCAGCCTAGAAAAAAGGCTGCAGAACAAGTGTGGCTTTCCCATTTCCCCCTCCCCTTTACTTTGTGAATCAGGACATCCATGCATTATTGAGGCCTGCTAAAAATGGAGCCTCCTTTAAAGCAGACTCTCTGTATTGAGGATTACATGTGGATTATCACTGAGAGATCATTCAGAATTGGAATTAAGCATTTACCAAGAAATCATTTGTAATTCCAGTTGCCCCTTATTTTGGCTAATAGCAGCTGTGAGGACAATTGGATCAGCGCTGTGTACCTGTCAGCCATGCTGAAATTCCCCATACAGTCCCCACTTCTGTGCTGCACGATTACCAAGGGAAGCTCAGCACTGCACCTTCTCTCTTTAATAAATCCTCTTAATGCCGTGGCTGCTGGATCCCCCACACACCACTGAATCAGCACCTCCTGTCAGTCACCCGGAGCAGGGCTCTGCCTTCAGGTGAACTGATTCAGCAGGGCTGGGGACCACTGTGCCGACAGTCTCCTCAGGGAGGAGGATCCACACATGAGTGAATGGGGATGTGCATGCAGGAACAACAATGCAGAGGA
>NW_009924411.1:55028-55299 GCF_000696875.1 Nestor notabilis | reverse complement strand
ACCTTTCCCAGCCACAAAAGAAGGATCACTAAAAACCTCAAGCCACTGCATCTCCCACCACAGCAGCGGTTGCTTTTTTTAAACAAATCCCTGCCTGACTGAGGGAAGGAAAACAACACACACAAAAAAAAGAGCCGTTTCTTGGGTTTTATCCATTTCGCATGCACATAAAAGATGAACTTCCCTTTGGAAACAAAACGCACAGAGTTGCGGTTTGAAAGGGGCCTCAATTTGGCTTCGACCGGGTGCAACTAATTGCAGTTGCGAGCGC
>NW_009924411.1:0-54976 GCF_000696875.1 Nestor notabilis | reverse complement strand
CGCAGGGCATGTCCCCGCCTCGACAGGATGCAGCCGGGAGACATGGGTCTCACATACTTCATTTCTGAGGGGGGCTATGCGCAACATGGGCAAAGTGGAGAAGGTGCTGGAAGGTTCTAGAAGGCTCCAGAAGGCTGGCAAGGCCACCGTGGTCCAGGGCAACACTGTGTCTTGCCTGGGAGAGTACCCCCTATTCTCTCTGTCCCCCAGCTGCAGTTGCATGATGCCCAGGCCCTGCGTCCTGCCGTGGGGTCAACACTGCCACCATGTAGGGAGGGAGAACTGTTGTGACAGGAAAACCACGAACAGCTCCGGTCTGCCGTTGATTTCACAGCCAGGGAGACACTGTCTATACCCTGTCTCATGTGCTGGCCTCCCCTCTGTCTCTCCTGAGTTCAGCTGAGGGACCAGTGTCCCAGCACCCAGCAAGTGGGAGGTGGGGCACAGCATGGGTCCCACCAGGGTCTTCACTGATGCTGGGCTGTTTGTTTCCTTAGATCGAATGCCCATGTGAATCTGACCACGGATTGTGGCAGTTCCGCTGTCTGTAACCACGCATTGGTCTCCTGCCGCTCCACAAGACAACTTCACTCCAGACAGGGGCTGCTTCTTCCTCTGCTGACTTTTAGGGTGCTTCTTATCCTGGCCAAAGTCAGTACGGCCACAGCAAGAGGAACACAAAGTGTGCTTTATCAGTATCTTTCCTGAAAGCTCATTTTGTCTGCAATGCTTTTAGCAGGGCAGACAATTACATTACCATCTTAATTCTTACATTCTTTTTATATCTTTTAAGAAGTAACTGAATCACCAAGATAATACACAGGCTTTCACGAAAGGGATCTATGATCCCATCACCCACAGCTTTCTCCTCCCACTTTTTCCCATTTGTCCCCTTACTTAACAGCCTGGGGCACAAAATGAAGAACATGAGCCAGTCTGGGCAGGCACTGCATGCAGGTTTTCTGCACGGTGTCTGGCTACTCTGAAGGCCAGTGAATCACTGGAGTGCAGACTGGAAAGGCAGAGCAAGCCTACTTCGTTACCTATAACATGTGCAACGAAGGACTTCTATGAATTCATTGCTGAATGAACTAGAGCGCATCTTCTGCAGGAGAGGGGAGGAATCTAATCCTGATTTAAAGTTGTTGGTGATAGTCCCCACAGTCCTTGGTAATTAGTTCCACTGGTTAATTACCCTCACTGTTAAACATCTGCACCTTATTTGTAGTCAGAAGTTGTCTGGCTTCCAGCTTCCAGTTGGATCATATTATGGTTTCATCAGCTAGATTGGAAAGCCTTCTATTATCACATTTCTGTTCCCCATGTCAGTACTTAGAGGCTGTGATCAAGTCATTCTCTCAACTTTGTCTTCGTTAAGCTAAACAGATGGAGTGTCTTCTCCAGTCTGTCACTTCAAGCCACATTTTCCCGTACTTAGTCATTTTGTTCTGTGTCCTTTCTTGGATTCATCCTCACCTCATCCACAACCTCCTTGAACTGTTAGACACACTCATCTTTTTCAAAGTCAATGCTCTATAGATCTGGAGTTACCTTCAGTCCTAGCACTGTAGCTTGTATTCTGTTTCTGGATGTATGTCCTAGTGTCTGACTACATAGAAAGATACATTTTGGGATTTATACCTGTCGCATTAAGCAATCCAGACAATCACTGCTTTAGTGATCTGTTTCACTTTACAGCTGGTGTTCCCACTGTTAGTGTGCTTTCCTCAGAGACAGTGGGACTGGATGTCCCACCTTCCCTTCCCTCTGCCTAACTTTCCCACTCCAGCACTTTGAAAGGACTGAGGTGGGAGAAAGGAACTGGTGTGAGGATGGGACAGTCTAGCACTCAGCTTTTGCTTCTGCTGAAAACAGAGGCCTAATCTTTGCCACTAAGTCCACAGTGCTAACTCATTTATTTTAATGGTAAAATAAGTTAGCCTTAGGGATCAGTAGGTTCTGAATTTACCACTATCTATGGCAGACACATCCTGCCTAGCTTTAAACAAAGCAGGTATCAAAAGCATCTCAAAGCCAAGCCAGGTCTCATGATGCTGTTTCTCAGCGGATTAGCCCATACAGAGGTGGATGCTATTTCTTCTTAAACAGTGCTCGCTGAGGGATCAACATCTCCCGTGGATTTCCAGACAGCGGTAAGCATGCTGCTTATGGCACATAATCTGCTTCAAGGAGGGACACAAAAAGAAGTCCAGACTGTTGGTTTTCCCCTAAGGGAGATACGGAGCAGCTTTTCTTGTTCCCGCTCTGAGCTGGGACTGCGTCTCCACAGCACAGGCAGCTTCTCTTTGCATAAGCACTCACAGGACAGAGAGGCATGCACAGCACCAGCCAAAGCACAGAAAAATGGGGCAACGCAGGCAGCCCATGGGCATCTGTGCCTATTTCCCAGCCCAGGGAACGTGACTGCCAGGTAATTTCCCTGTGATTCCCAGAGGCACTGAATCCCACGCCTGCATCACCAGTAAAACTGCACGCAGAGGGTCATGGTTTCCACCTGATAGGCAACCAGTGGAAAGCTGGACCTTAATGCAGTGCCAGCTCTTCTTCTTTCCCTTTTGATACTAAGTTGCCTCAAAACTAGCTGAAGCTTTGCTTGCCCTCTACAGTGACTTCTGTAGGTGTCATGTGGATGCAGAGAAGTGGTGGACTGTTACTGTGGCAATTGCCCCCACCAGATTTGCCCACCCTGTGCAAATGTCTGAGGACACTGCCACTTTCTGATCATCTTATTCCTGAGCTGGGGAAACAACCATGTTGTAACTGGGAGTGACCTGTGTTTTGGGTACTGCCCATAGAGCCTAAATTGTGCAGAGCCAAAGCCTTGGGACTATTTAAATTCATGGAAATCTTGCCAGTGACTTCATTAGATCTATGATTTCACCATGGCATCTCTCATGCATCAGTATTGGTGTAACAGGCTGAAAACCAAGATCTGGCCTATGCCAGTTTAGAGTCAGTGGAAGAGTGCTAATACCAGTATTTGGGGGATAGCCAGACCCAGATTCAGGACTTTCATTTTTGGTATAACTGCAACCAGGCTTGGGGTTGTGGAGCTTTTATCATCCTAGTAAAAATGATCCTCCTCTCATCATAATAGTTATACCACTGCAAAATCATTTGGGAGTCACGTCACGTGTCACTGTGATTGGGATGTACTGCCTAATTCACAAGTGCACCCTAACATTCTCTTCACCAATGCTTACAGAGCCCTCTGAACAAAGCAAAAGTACTATATTGTTTTGCTACCACATGGATCGAAACATTATTTTTATACCATGAATTATTATTTTCAGACCATAAAATCATGTTAAAAAAAAAAACCCAATATAAATAATTCATCACAGAGATCTAAGTAAAATAACCACACACAAAAATCTAAGCCAGTCTCAGCACAATTCATAAATACCAAAAATATCTGGACTTAACAGCAGAAGCCTGGTAAAACATTTCAATTTTGAAATAGGGGGAAAAATAAATAAAAAAAGTCCTGGCTTGAAAATAGCTTCTCCTTTCTGCGATATTTTTTGTTACAGTCCAAACAACAGAGTGAAAAAGAACCCAATCCAATTCCCATAGGTCTCATTAATGAACCTGCAAAGGGAATGTGTTGGAATAGCTGAGGGCTCTCGCTCCATTTAAAATGTGTAACAAACCCAGAAATTACTTATCTTCACTGTTTCGAGGATATACTAAGTTTGTGTTCAGAACTGTGCAGCTGGAGATCTCTGGCACAGACAATATGCTAAATCTTCTGGGCATCCCACTGCACCCCTTGCCAAGCTGTTGATGCAAAGACAGAGCCAGGCCCTGCCTGCCCACAGAAAGTGGGGGCCCCCTCTACAATTAGCCCCACTCCTTCCAGCAAGACCACTCATAGCCAGGCCATGTTTGGAGGCTGGTACCCACTGCCCAAGGAGCTGAACTTCCCAGCTGGGAAGTTAGTTGTGCATCCTCCCCCCTGGGCTTGCTTTTCTGAAGCATATTGAGGAGGGCTGCCATATCCCTGCTTTAAATGTGGGGCCAAGAACTGAAGGGTGTGATGCCGTGGTTGCTCTGCCCCATTGACTGGCAGGAGGTGCTGGGCCTGAGGCACACCTTGGTTTTCCCCTTGCTGCGGAGGGAGTGGGAAGCAGTTGCTGGACACTGCAGTGTTGCTCAGTGCTTTGGGAACTGCAGTAATTCATTCGCAGGTGTGTGAATTCAAGATAAAGTTAATCCACCTGAACGTGAGCCTCACCTTTCCTTGCAGTGCTGTGAAAAGGTGCAGCCTAAGCTACAGCCTAGCTCTCCAAAATATTTCATTCTTCTGTCCACACCAATTTAGCTCTTACGTCCTATGCAACACCAACAGGGCTGATCCAAAATGAGTTATCTGGGCTGGGGATCCTGGCTCAGCACAGTACAAACAGAGGACCAGATGCAAACCTTTACTTTGGGTTCCTGCCATCTCAAATATACATGATGGAGTCAGTTTTGTTCCAAAGAAAATGAAAATTGTCTGGTCTTTTTTCCTCCCATGTCCTTCCCATAGTCTGCATTTGTTTACTGAGATGGGGGTTACTCAGGCTTTTCTGGGTCTTATTTAGGAAGACAGAATTGCTAGGTCCCTCCTGCTTCATCAAATCCAGTCCCCTGCTCTGATAGGCAATCACGTCTTATAATGCCATTCATAAACTGATGAAGTGCTATCTAAAAACTAGTTGGGTTTACTGGGGTCTTCTTTGTTCCTGCTGCTCGGGCTGAAAAGGTGCTCCAGAACCTCCTATTTCAGTCACGCTTTTTTGCTCAGCACGATGGCAACTCCAAATAAGGGAAGGCAGTCCGAAAGGAATAAATAGTATTGTGTGGGGAAGAAAAGCAACTAACCTACACATTATCATTAAACAACAGGACGTGACAGGCAGTGTAATGTTTCTGGTTTTGTTGTGAGTCAGGAAGATGAAGGTCATGTGATATCAGCTCTCTCTGCAGCACAATAAACCTTATTAACATTATAAGATAAAAATAAATATTCAACAATTAAGGGGAAAAAGGGTCACACGTTTGCATCTGCTGGGGATTATTGACAGCAATCTGACATTACCGTCAGCTAAACCCACTGCTCTATTTTGTCCAGAGTTTCTAAAGCCATTATATAATGATCAGTCTAATAAAGTCTAGATTAGAGGCATTTCTCTTGTGTACAAAGAGATTGGCTTTTGAGTTGTCTTGTGGAAAAGCAACATCATTCTTAGGGAGGGAGAGAAAGGGTTAGTTGTCTCTAACAGCAATCCTGATGAAAAATGTAAACTGTCTGAGGCCATTTTAGACCTCCAGCAATATTTTATTCTACCAGGTTTATGTCTGAATTAGCAGAGTTCTCTAACCACTTAGTCTGTTAAAATGCAGTTATTTTTACTCCCCTTGCTAGGAAAGCATGTGCCAACCTAAATTTGGATTGTATTAATTACCATTTGCAATCACCTGGTGTCAGAGGCCACGTGAATCTTGTGAGTTTATCTGATTTGAGTCTGGAGCATCCAAATGTACCTTTCAACTTGTTTCTTCATGCTGTGCATGTCTAGAGTGTTTTGCAGTAATACCATAAGCCCCTACAAGTGCACAGAGTGATAGGAAGGAGCAGAGTAAGATACCGTCCCTTGGGTACCACATAGCTTGGAGGAAGGTGCTGAATTTGAATTATCCTACAGACACTGACCCAGCACCAGAATGCAAGCTTCCTTTCTTTTTTTCTTTTTTCCCTTAAAAAGGATGAGGAAAGAGTAGAGGGTTGGGGGAGGAAAATGTCACTTAACCCAGAGATGCTATCAAGCCAGGTAGCACTGAGGTATGATTTCTCTCATACACCATCTTAAAGCACACATGAAGCTTAGCAACGCAGCACTGGCATCTACCAGCTACCACCTGCCACAGACCTGCTGCTGCTCCAAGGTCTGGGACCACAGTCTGAGGGATGAAGGACCTCAAGCCAGCTTCAAGAGTGCTGGTTGAGGACCACGGTGGGTGGGTGGCCCAGTACCTGGGCTGCAAGTGATGTTCTCAAAGGCAGGAGTCTCTAGCAGACACGGGGCCCTGCACTGACACAGCTGCCTCGCTTCCTCAAACTGAGCCAGCCCAGCATGATGCCTTGCATTTCGCTGTTGTTCATTCTTAGCTAATTAAAATCTCCTAAAAACTTAAGTCAGCTGCAACATCCATCCTATTTCTGCTGATTGCAACCCTGGAGGACTGTCTACAGTGGCCTGAAAAATCATGTTAACACTGTTCAAAAATTTTGCCTATGAACACTTTTTTTGCCTGAGAAGCAGTAACAGTTTTGCTTGGCTACCAGAGGTAGAGCTCAATGGTTTTTTAATACTGCTTTGCATAAGGCAGTTTTACAAACCATGTTAAAGAGCAGCTCAACCCAATCTGTGTTATCACCTTTGTCAAGGAGATAGTGGTTAGCTCCAGATCATTCTAGAGATGATGTTTTTCCTCTTGTCAGCTCAAGCCAGGCCTGAGATTTGCACCATGGGTTTTGGGTGAAAAGCTAATACTGGAAAACTTCAGTCCTGAAAGCAGCTTCCTCAGCCACACAAGGGGTCTGTCCCTTGTGCAAGAAGCTGGCCCTTGCAAGGGAGAGCCAGTTTGGCTGGCGAAGGCTTCCAGATAGAAACATATCCTGCTCCATTCCAGGCAGCTGGTGAAACACAGTTCCTGTCCTGTTTTCTCCAAACATTCTGCCTACACTCCTGTCGTGGTTTAACCTCAACCAGCAACTCAGCCCCATGCAGCCACTTGCTCCCTCTCCCCTGGTCCGACGGGGGACAGAATCAGAAGGGTAAAAGTGAGAAAACTTGTGAGTTGAGATAAAAACTCTTCAATAGGTAAAGCAAAAGCTCCACAGGCAAGCAAAGCAAAAGAAGGAATTTGTTCACTATTTCCTATGGGCAGGCTGGTGTTTGGGGCCATCTCCAGGAAAGCAGAGCTCCATCATGCATACTGGAGACTTGGGAAGACAAATGCCATCACTCCAAACGTCCCCCCCTTTCCTTCCTCTTCCTCCAGCTTTCTATGCTGACCATGACCCCATATGGTATGGAATATCACTGGGGTCAGTTGGGGTCAGCTGTGCTGGCTGTGTCCCCTCCCAGCTTCTTGTGCACCCCAGCCTGCTCACTGGTGGGGTGGTGTGAGGAGCAGAAAAGGCCTTGGCTCTGTGTAAGCACTGCTCAGCGATAATGAAAACATCCCTGTGTTATCAATGCCATTCCCAGCAAAAACCCAAAACATGGCTTCATACCAGCCACCATGAAGGAAATTGACTCTATCACAGCAAAAAAACAGCATAATTTGGGACATTTTGCAGACAATGTTCCTGACCGCAAGTGGCGCAGTCACAGCGCCAGGAATGCTACGAGCCCTACTGCAACATCCAAGATCCTCAGACGCTCTCCCGGTGGGAACTGTCTGTACCCAGGACCACTCACCAGCAAAGGCCAGATGGGGCTGGGTGACTTTGATCAGCCATGGCTGTGAGCACCTGCCACTGTTTTAAGTTGTTTGCCAATCAGATGAGGACACAGGCAGGTCAGTGGGTTCCAGCATTTAGAACAGCCGCTGTACCTGCTGCTTCTCCACCTTACAGCTCCTGCTTTTGCTAAGATGAATGTTACGTGGAAGGCAGGGAATAGAATAAAAGCAAATTTTATAATGTTCTGTAGAGTAGCCAAAGTTCAAATAAGCTTTGGCCTACCTACATTAGCAATGAAGTGGCTAACTGGCCACCTTTGTGTGAGCCACTTTTGCAGCTCTGCCCACCGAGGCCTCACTATTACTGTTTTTAAGAGCTGTGGCACTGGTTTCCAGGAGTAACTTACCAGAATAGGGGCACAACAAGAAAGATGTCCAGGTAGGGGCACAAATCTGCCCAAATTTAAGTGCATAATGTATGTCTGTATGCTTTTGTATCATATGGAAGTTGAGAGATAGACGTGGAAACACATGGATGTTAGTTTGGGTCATTACCAGTTGCTGGATATGCCTTTTAAACCCTAGCAGAATATGATGTGGCATGAAATACCTGATTACATACCCCGTTTCATTTTATTCTCTGTCTCCTATACAAATGTACACACGTAGTGTAAGGTTCAGAGTTTGCTGCAGTGCAAAATTCATGAGGACTCCATGACAATAGTCTAACACACTGTGGACGAGAGCCTGGAGTCCCAAGGCTGAGCACTGCTCTCTCTGCGTGGCAGCACAGAGAGTTAAAAGACTGAGCTGGGACCCAACCGTGCTGCTGTCATGTGCTGTATGGGTGACTTTTTGATTGCTTTTGATTCCATCCCTTATGGAAGGAGATAACATTTGTTTTATTTTCCTTGGAGGAAGAGTACATATTTGCCTTGATATTTCAAAAGAATTAGTTCTCCTTCGTGTCACAATTAGCTTTTAGCCCATTTAGACTTTTCTACAGTGCTTTTAAATCCAGGAACAGATAGAGGCTGAGCTTGTGTCTGGGGACTGGACATGCCCAGGGATTTTTCCACACAGCCCTGACAGGTTTGTCTCTCCTTTGCCTGACACAGTGCAGCTCCTGTGCAAGCTACCAGCCACCAGCAATTAGCACTGCAGTCCCAAAGGACTTCGAAGCAGGGAGTGGTGTATTTAAATGGTGTACTTACAGGGCAAAAGTTGGCTTTTCTTTTTCTTTATGCAAAATTCATTCAGGACTTAAGCATTCAAGCATGTCTTTTCTTCCTTTGCTGTATGCCAGAGAGGTCTCCTAGTCAGTGGAAAAGACATCTTCCTCTCCTACCCTTCTGATACTTGCTCTCAACCTGAGCTGCCCTTCTTTAGATGGAAGCATTCTTTTAACTTTAGATCAATGATGTTTTGCTGTTAGCCAGGTACCTTGAAATCACTCTTATATCAGGTGAAACCAGAATGCAAATGTTAAGTATTTATTTACAAATCCCAAAACAGACCACACAGTTTAAGAAGATGCATGCATAGAAATGCTGAAGTCTTTCTGTAGCCGTTCTGGTTGGTCCATAGAGGTTCAAAGTTTCCCATCAAAATACATTCATTTCTTTTCCTCCAAAAGCTTAATTACCTTTAAATTTTTCAAAAGGCAGTCTTGCTGCTCTTCTAGTGAAAACAAGCACTCTCACTCAGAGATGCAAATGTCAATGCACTAGACCAATGTGTTGTATCCTGTTCTCAACTTGACTAAATCAGCTATTCCTTCACTCGTTGAGGGTTAAATCCTCCTCCCTTCCCTTCCCCCTGCACAAAAAAAGTGATGCAGTGCGACTCATCTTCACTGCAAGTGTGTCTGTCTGTTAAATGGTGTACTTTATTTCACTTCAAAACGTAGCCAGCACACTTACAAGCATCTGCTAGGGACAAACATGGGTGGTTCATCTATCACTGTTGATTGAGACCAGACACTGCAGTCATTGACTAGTGTATGGTGACAAAGGGATGCAGGAGTTCCACCCTGACATCTTCTGTTTTCAGAACTACAGGAACAGTCTTATTTCCTACTTGCTCCAGGCTCAGACCCCTGGGTTTCTGCCCACCTCCCACTCCCTGCCAGCAAGAAAAGAGTGAGCAATTAGTGCATGGGATTGCTGCTCTAGGCGCTTGGCTACCAGAAAGGTAGCCAAAACATATAGGAAGGAAAAAGAGGATAGTAATAAATACTGAAGGTCATGGTGTTTATTCCTCAGGCTGCCTTTGACCTGCCTCTTCTAGCTAAGACTGAGTCTCCCTGGTTTGTGGGGATCTGTGAGCTGTGAACACCGCTGCAACTCAGTTACTTGTGGGACTTTCTGTTCTTGGGAGAAGCAGATACTCCCAAGCCCTATCTTAGAGGGCTGATTAACTTATCTTCATGCAAAGAAGGGAAAACACTTGATATTAAACAGAGTGCTCTCAAATGTGATGTTTAGGAGGGAGTCTGGCAGAAGAAGGGCTGGAAAAAAGTTACTTGGTCACCCTCACAAGGTGCCTAAGTCGTCTCCACACATTTCTAACTGGCCAACCTCTGTCCTTTAGACACTCATCCTACAACATTTCTTTAGACCTGTGTTGGGCATGAAAGTACTCCAGCTGCTAATCTCCTCCCCAGCCTCCTGAAGGCCTTTTGCCAAATTTTATTCCTTCCAGTGAAGACACATACTCTAATCTGAACATCCACCAAGGCCTCTTCTTTCGTTCCACCTACAACTGCTGGTTATAAGCGTAATAGAAATACCTTGCCCGATCTTCTCACAATATATTCAGCCATTCAAGAAGCACATCATTTTTTAAACAGCCCCTCTCCGGTCCAGTGGAAGAATCAGCAGCTATCTGCGCCCCTGGAACAGGCAAGGGTGCTTGCCAGGACAAGGCTGTCTAGCCAACATACATAGAATTGCAAGAGACTCTCCAAAACCTCTCATCAGAGACAAATTAATTTGCTGTATTCTTCTCCAAGGTCATTTTTAAATTGCCTGCTGGAGGGAGACTGCACTCCGAGTTACTCTCATCTCCTGTCTGAACCAAAGCTTTGTGTTTTTCTTTAGCAGTCCCTCACCAGTTGCTGTCCCTGCAGAAATCATTCTCCTTCATGCGAGGCTGCCATGCTCAGCTTTCTCAAGCCTAAGACAACCAGGTTTCTGGGGCCTGAGTAGAACCCCTGTGGAATTGGGAGGGCTGAATGCAGGTGCAGGAGTTCCTCCATTGTACAGCACAGCTCAGGCTTAGCATTCCCATCCCTTCCCTAGCCAGACAGATGAAACAAGGACCATTCATGAGCCACCTCTTACAATTCTGCAATGAGGGGAAGGTCAAAGGTACTTTCTTGTTTTGGATGAAATTCACATCTTCTCCAAGCTTTGCCTATCTAAAAGCTGTTTTGAAAGATAACTGCATGATTTGGAATGATGAGGTGGCATCAGACAGCACATTCATATATTGCTGAATGATATTTCAATGGAAGATACACCCTCATCAGGACTATCAGCCCCATGGCACAATCCAAGTAACTCAGTCTGCTGTCCTGAATCTCTTTGTTCTTACACTCCTCCACTTGTGTTCCATCAGTGACTGTAATGGTTCTCCCTCTTTTGTACCAGGAGGAGGAAGGCACACAGACTTACTGTTTTCAAAAAGAAAGGAATAGCATTTCTAGCAAAATGTAGCACAACATGGTCTTGATCCCACAGGGACAACTATAAGGGAGCCCTTCTATGGCTCGTGGTGCTCTTCACACCACAGCTTCTTTCTTCGCCCAGGGCCATGAGGGAATGATGTTGTTAAGAGCTAAATACTATGTGTCCATGTGCTACCTCTGGCCATATGGCCTCTCTGTAAAGGAATGGCAGTGTGTTAGCCACTGAGTAAGAGGAAGGGAGCTAGTTTCGCAAGCCACAGTCGATTTTCCCTTCTTCTGGTGTAGTGCAAAGTGGAGTTTGATCCAGTCTGTGCACGGAATTCTATGCCCATGACCTCTTTGCTTTTCCTTTATGCTTGTCACATTTAGCTAGATATCAATGGATAGGCCAGAAGTGAGCAATTCCCCTGTGCATGAGTTTCAGAAAAGTCTAATCCCTGCCCTAGCCAGTAAAACATTTGAACACAGAAAAAAAAAAAAAAAAAACAGAAGAAAAAGTAAAACAAAAAACCCCAACTCTTAGCATGAGAAGAAAGCTGAGACAAAATTCCCCATCTACTGCTCACACCCACTGCTCCTTAGACAGGAAGCCTCTTAAAAGACCTCTGCCGACTCTGGCTCTTTGAGGCTCTGTAGATGTACATGTATGCGTGTGAGGCAGAGATAGAGGCATGTCAAAGTATTGCTTTCTCTCTGCTGATGGTTGCAGACAGACAGGACACTTAGAGCATGAGATAGCATCGTGCTCGATTTACATCAAAGCTGCTGCTACCTCTTCTTCACAAAGAAAAAACAGCCAGAATCCATTTCACTTATTTAATTCTTGGCTGTAGGTACAGTGGAAAGCAGCATTCAAACCAAGGATAATTGTGTCCAGAGAACACCTATAGAGTAATCTGTAAGTACTTACTCTCGAGTATAACACTCCACTTTATGATCTCCTGTTACCCACAAGGCTCTCTGTCCTATTGCTGGTAGCAGGTGTATTCACAGCCTTCTGCACCTTCCTTCTACATTTTGATCACGTTACTGCACAATTCCTAAACTTTCCTGAGATTCTGAAGCATTAGCAAAGACTTAGTTCCATCCAGAGAACATCCCACCTCTGCTTATGTTACAGCAGTGATGCTACTTCACCAGTACTAAGCCTTGAGTAGAGGAAGGATGCAGGACCACTGCACTATACATGCTTCCCCTCACAAGCGACATCTTCTAAGTTCATGCTAAGTTAACCTGTACATCCCTATGGTTTTACAGTTACTGTAACATTGACACTAATTTTTCTAGCCCATACAGGGAGAGCACAACTTTCTCCTTTTCAAAAAAAAAACAAAAAGGTTTTCTTGGTTCATTTCCATAAAGCCCAATGCATTATGCATTATCTCATTCAAAGGTAAATAGTGGATACACACATGGATGAAAGATTAAATCCTGGAAATTCTAAACAATTGGCAGGAGGCATAACCATGGCAAATTGATTCTGTTCCCCCTCTGCAAAAAAGAAATGAAAGAATATTTGTGCATTTTTTACATTACATGTAAGATTTGAAGACATTTGGGGATTTGTTTCTTTGATACTTTTAAATTTTTTTAATGAAAGTACATAGTGATTATGGGAAAGTTCCTTGAGTTCAAAAGATTATTTTAAAACAAAACCTCTGGCAACCTTGCTCACTGCTCACCTACAGTATTATGGGCTGAAGTACCTGAATAACAACGCCTGTACCTGTTACAGCAATGATGTGCAGAGGCAAATAGAGCCACATACAGAAAAAGAGCTCCATACAGAAAAGTAAAAATCCTTAAAGAAAATTGTATTGCCTCAAAGAAAAAAGGTTAATTTAAATATGTGGGTGATCTTGGTTGATTGGTTGGGTTTATGTCAACCCTGACCCTACAGTAACCCCAGTCTTGCTGATCAAAGGGATTATGCCACAGGCTCCAGGGCTGAGTTTGTAATCTATCAGACTTTGCCCTATCTGTGTATTGCGTCTCAGACAGCTGTAGTTTGCTATCCAAGGGCGTCAGCAAGCAGTCTTGCTGTCCTTACTGACCTTTATTTGGATTCAAAGTGGTTTAAGGTGTTGAATCACAGCCTGATCAAAGAAGTCTTTGTTTTCTGCCCTGTGTCCCAGCCTGGCAGCAAGAAAATCAGTGACAGCGCTGACCACAGAGAAGGTAGGGGGTTCTGAACACACCAGCTATTACTACTGCTGTACCTGCACAGATTTGGTGCCAAGCTGATCAAGCACACAGTTTCAGCAAGTCTCTGCACCTTTTTTACCCAGAATGTTTAGTGTACCCAGTGCACAGAACTGTAAGAAGCCACGATAAAGAAAGCCTCGCTGCTACAGCCTTGTTGGCCAGTATGGTAGCAATTCTATTTTATGGCCGCTGGGGCCAGACAAGCGTCTCTTTTCTGTCCCTGCTCATTCCTTACTATACCTGATAGTAAATGAGCACGCGTGTGTGTACAGATGTATCTATGAGCTCATGTTGGCTGGAGAGGGGTGAGGAAGGTGCCTGTCAGAACAAACGTGCAGCCTCCATGCTAGCCTTTACATCCATTACCCTTTGCTAAGGACTATCCTGCTTCCCACAGGCAGGTGCGTGCTTTTGCACAGTGGCCTGGCCATCTGCAGTCTCTGCATCTCACTCGATGAAGTCCCTTCCTTCCCTAAAATAAAGGAGCTATGAAGCAGTGTGGTATTGGGACCAAGTTCTAGGTAATGGGCCAGAAGAGCTTATGTTCGTATGGTCATACCAGATGAGCTTGCTATGTAGACTAAGACTAATAAAAACTGTCTCATCCTCCCCTCCGCTTCCAGCCATGCATTTTCTTTGCTTTTCCTACTGGCAGTAGTGTCTAGGTAGCCTAGCAGAAAGGTGGAACAGGGAACTCATCTGGCTGAAAGCAAATATTTTTTACTGACATGTAACCCATTTCCAGACAAAAATTGATGCTTATTCTCCCCCACTGTCTCCTATGCTGTCCCATCTCCATAGCCTGGCACCTGTGCTCTTCTCTTCTGTGTATCACACCTTAGTGACACCACTGATGCATTTCACAACCAGCCGTGGCTCTGTACATCTCCAAACAGTGCATACACTATTTCAGTGGTGCTATCCTGGAAGGAATACTCAGGCCCTGTCCAGACAGGGGAGGCAAACACACTCACATCACTATAATGACACTGCTAATAAGACATTAAGTCTGCTGAGGATGGATTCATAGTCTAACTGTACCCCAAGGCCTTTGGAAGTGCTTGAAGAGGATGTGTAGTTCCTCTACCCCTGTTTAACAACAGAGAAGACTGGCCAGTTGCATGACCTGGTGCTGCAGGATTTGAGTAACATCTCTATTGCTTCATCCCACCTCGTAAAGCAGACAACAAATACAAACCCACAACCTCAATTTTCCCTCTTGCCAAGGTTACCAATCTGTCCTCTGCAGCCCTGAGCTCCCAGCAGGAAGGGCTATGTCCACACACAGGACGTGTAGGGTGGAGCTACAGCCACCATCTGACACTGCTTGCGATCACAGGCACACTTGCTCATGACAAGGCTCAGGATGCTCTCTGTTCCTTGAAAGTATTCCCAGGCCCATCCTCAGCCCCACATACACGCACACATATGCACATATGCACACACAAATGCACACAGTGACCTACTCTTCTCTCAAGAGACGACTGGAAAGACAGACTGTCAGGGCAACAACCCCCAGATGTTGGACATTTGGGTTTATTTCTACAGGTGGGCTTTCTGTAGTAGCAGAGCACATCACTACACAGATTTTGACTTCCGTCAGTTCTTCCTGTCCGTGCTGGACATGGCCATCAGTAGGCAATTCCGAGTTCGCTAAAGAAGGCTGGAGAAGTAAAGAACCCTTTTTCCTCTGCTTCCTTTTTCAATCTTACAGTTGAATCTTATGAGTTGAATCTTACAAGTTTCAATCTTACAGTTACAAGGCCTCATGCAGCCCCTCTTTGAACTCTCACAAACACTGAGTGTGAACCTTCTTAGGCCTTTAGTACCTAATTAGAACAGGAACATTGGTCACATCTCGACAAATAGAGTGGGTCTGTTCCTCACAGGTTTTCCTGTACACCACTGCAGTTGTGTCAGGACTCAAAGCAGTCCCACCAGTGTTCGGGTTTCATTTGCCATTCCTAGAGGATTTCATTACTCCCTCAAATTGTTTTTTTCCTAGCAAGATTTCACATTGCCAGATAAGTTCCATCATTGCCTGCAAGCAATAGAGGCTCCCTGTCCCCCAGCTATTGGATATAAAATGGCAGAGCAGTGGGGTCTGTCTGGTTGTTTTATTGTCACTATGGTCAGGAGAATTTATTTTTAGTCAGTATTCTTCTCATTGAAAAATGCTTTTTCCATTGTCCTGAAATGATTGTCGAATTCAGTGTGGACCTACCAAATTGCTTTCCTGGAAAAAATGTCAGGATTATATTCACAAAGCTGAGAGGAAGACAGCCACTTTTTATTCACTCATAAAGGATGTGGGAGTCCTGGGTTTAATTTCCTCCTCTGCCTGGGGGAACTTGAACCAGCATCACTTATCTCTCAGGAGAATACCATAAGGTTGTGCTGTGCTGCATACTAAGGTGGGTTGTTCTTACTCCCCGCCACTGATCTGTGTCCTGGTCTGTGCAGGTCTTTCTAGACCCTCAGCTGAAACCCTCACACGGAAATTATTCACCTGGCTCCCCCAGTCTGTGCTAATGAGTACTGGATTATTAAGGAACATGAAAGTGCTGTCGACAGAGTGTCTCCACCAGGATCCCCCTGCTCTCATGGCTGTGTCACTCTCCTGGGAAATCAGAAGGGCAGATACAGCAGCAAAAGAGGGCACTGCACATCCTGCACAAGCACTACGTCAGGCAGACCCATACACTAACGCTCATAAGGCAAAAAAATACAGCTCAGTCTCCTAAAGAAAATTACTTGTACAGTCAGCACAAGTTAAATATAGCAAGACCAAATTAGTTCAAACAGAAAGCCTTTCTGATATCACCCAAAAGCCGTGCTGAGCTCAGGGCTGATATACAACACAAATACCAAAATCAATGGGCTAAAACTGGTGTGCTCACTGGTGGCTGCTGGCATAGGATAGGCTGACAGAAAGTAGAAATCCTGACAGTTGTCACTGCCAGCTTGGAGACCTAGGTTAACACTGTGACACTCTCAGCACTTAGTTACCTAATCTGATCAGACCTTCTGGCCAGCTTTTGGCCAGGAGACATGAAGATGTCATTGCTAGCTCCACCAACTTCAACTCAGTCCTGGAAAACCACTTGGAAGATGAGATTTGGGGTCCTAATACCACCCCTTTCTTAGTTGCTTTGTCATTTCCTCACATGCTTCTCTTATTCTCTCTCCCTCACCTTCTGTTTAATCAAACTAGCCTAGACAGGAGGGATACAGGCTGTGCAATACAGCTGTGAGCTGCAGTCAGGGAGACACCTAAAAGCAACATCTGAAAGAAGTAGACAGTGGTACAAATTTCCTAGATCTCAGAGGGGCTAAGGCCATGTATTGTGCTTGTCTTTTTCTAGCAGAGAGGCTGCAAGTAAAAGTCAGCACCAGAAAAGGAAGTCATATTTTTTGTCTTTGCTGTCCTTTTCTCTCCCCTTGCACATACATGTGTCTTCAAGTGATCAGAGCTGAGTCAAGAAATGAGTAGTAACAACAGATCCAGTCTGTCTTGTTGAGTGTCTCTCTTTACCCAAAAACAGCTACCACTGCTATGAACTTAAATAAAGGGAGGGAAGCATTGCTATAAAAACTGTCGACAGCTAAAGGAAGAGGAATAACGGATGCTTTTAAAATAGAAAGCCTTACTTAATACTTTATTTTTCAAGTGCTTAAACTGTTTTTCCTCCTTCGTGTATATCTTTAATTAAAGGTTAAAAGACTTCTACCGGTGATTGTTTGCCATGGTAACCAAGTAGACCGAGGTCTCCGAATTCAGAACCCAAAACTTTTTAAGTGTTTAATGTTGCACAGTGTCGGGGTCACATTACCATCTTTGACTCGCTGAGCCTACTCCTTCCCCTGCAATGAAGATGGCTGTGCTCTAACAGCCAGGCCACAAGACTAGAGAGGGACAGCCCTCTCACCTCCACACTCCCCCTTTGAATCTAACCTTTTCCTCTCACTTCTCCTTTGGATGCTTGAATGTTTCATTTTGAATTAAATGCAGTTTTCATTATGAAACAAAGCTATTTCTTTGCAGTTTGTCAGTGAGAGAAACAAAACCTAACCAAACTCCTGGGTTCCTACCGAAGTGATGTTTTCTTCTTTTCCCGTTGAACGAACCTGTACTTATTCATACCTTGCTGTTAAGAGTGGGGCCCACTGTCTGCTCTTCAGGGGCACCACTAAGACTTTAGCAGCAGGATACATGTCATAGTATTTTCTAGTTAGTTAAGAGAAATGACTGGCAAAGTCATTTTTGCAATGCATCCTGTTTGTATCAATGCCTGTCTGTGTCTTTATTACATTAGTCACCTCAGCTACTAGAATGACTTGCAATTAAGATTGCAGTAGTACCTGAAATGTCACATTGCTTGTCTCCATTCTGAAAGGGGCACTGTCTAATCAGATAAGGCAAGAAAGACGTATGAGGGCATGACCAGACTTATCCTTATAACCACGTTAGAATGGCTAAAAATGCTACCACACCTAGTAGAGAAATATTTTTTAGCTGAGGCAGAGCCACTGTCCATGTGCAAGCTCTCAGTCTGTTGCACTGCAAAGTAAGAAGAGTTTCAGACAGGGAGGAAACTAACCCATTTCACTTTGCATTTTCAATAGACCAGGAGTACATGCCCATACAGTTCTCCTTCCTGTGAGACAGCCATCTCCAGCCACAGTGACACACATTTCTTAAATTACTGTAGCATGACACAGAGCATCACCTGAGCATAGGCTGAGTTTGAATGAGATGCAAGCAAGTTGACTAGCACAGGAGTACCCACATGGCTGATGTGTTGCATCAGTTTTGTAACCTCAACCTCTGTAGGCAGAGGTTGGTGTGAGCTGACACTTACCTCACATGAAATGCAGAGCCAGGACCTGCCCCTCCAGCAGGACGTGGCTGTGTGGCCCCTGCTTGGGCACCCTGGAATTCCACGCTGTCATCAGAGCAGGTCTTTATGGATCACAGCCCAAAGCACCAATGTCCCCCTCTCTTTGCCTCTCCTATGCATCCTCCATTGCGTTTTCACCAGGGGAACACTCCTGGTCTTTGTTTCCAGAGCCCTTTCTTTCATACTGTGTAGATGAACAATTCAATTTGTTACTGTAGGCAGATAAATCAATCAAATCAGGAAAGAACAATAGCACCAATAACGGAATGTTGGGGTGGATATACAGTATAGGCAAGCCATCCAACATTCCCCTCATGCTCTTTTAAATTAACTAACATAGGTGGTCGAACTGTGTCACAAAAACCCGGTCACGTGTGTTTTTTCATAAGACTCGCTCACTTAAATCAGCAGCTTAAAACAAAATCAAAGCCAAGTTTCTCCAGCAGACAAGGCAGTGAGTTTATGTTTGCTCCCGCCCTTTCTTCTTCAAAGTTCTTTTGTTTCGTAGATTACTCTCACCACAAATGTTTTCATATTAAATGTAGGGAAAATAACAAGATTATCTGCTTTTATTATCAGTGGACATACTAATTTGGACAGATGATCATCTGCCAGATGCTGGAAGAGCTTCTTTCTGTGTAGCCATGTTGAACTACGCAAGCCAAAGGTTTGGACATTTTATTAAAGAAGTACTTGTGGTGACTTACGTGCTAGTTCAGGCTGCTGTGTTGGTTTTGGATGAGACACAAACCTCTTCTAAATTTTTTTTCCAAGAAGAAAAAATAGTTTTATCAGTTCCCTGAAGGCTGCTCTGCACGGCTCTATGGCCAGCTTCTTTCTTTCTTTTTTCTTCTACACAATTCTCTAATTGCTGTCTTTCCTAAGCCTTTTAATTTGTATAGTTGTATGCCATAGTACAAAGTTTTCTGTGACTGCACAAGTCCTTACTGAATGTCAGCGGTACTCCACGAAAACACCTGACTAAGTAGTAACCATCTAACCCTCGGGAGTTATTGACTGCTGCCTCCAAGGGCGTAATTAACAAGTGGCAGAACTTGCCATGTGGGTCATGTTCTACAAGATCCCACAGTATCAGTATTGATTATGATTAGATTAGATTAGGTTGATGGTAAATGCTTATTTAAGTTATGAGATTTTCAAGCAAATAGGGAATATCCTGTCATGAGGATGATGTGCACCACCAAGCACATTTTGAACCCAAATGCACTTTAAAAGGACAGTTATCATCACCATATATGCAATATCTTGAGGCATGTATATATGCAAGAGACCAAGCAGCCCAGAGAAAAGCCAGATTCCTGTATTTAACAGCTTACAAGCTAAAAGCACAAATGAGTTTGACACACTAAGAGGTAATTTTACATTAAAAAGAACAGCTTATGGAAACCTCTGTTCTGTGCATGCCTGCCAGCTAATGGCACATATATAGAAGATGATAGTAGCAAATACAGCTGGGCTGGCACACCATGTGTTATTACCTTGACACTGATTCTAAGGAAACTTCCATGAACTCGTACAGAGGAGAATGTTATTTTTCAGTCCCCCAAAATATGCAGGTGGGGGTTTTTTGGATCCTGAAAATTCCATGCATGTCAGAAAATTCCTGGTTTGTCCAACAGAGATAGAAGAAATCAGGATGATTTTGCTGCCCAAACCAGGGTGCCTGTTAACATTTAGATGTGCTAGAGCATCCAAGACACCTGCACACAGCTGCAGACATGACAGAGGACCTAACAGCGACCATGCCTTTGCAAAGCTGTGGCTGAAGGGAATCCTGAAGTATCTCATATATCTCTTGTTGCCTAAGGTTAGGCAGCTGAATCTCACCCATTTTTTATTTTCATGTGCAGCTTGAATTTTCTAGTGTCTTCTGACCCTTTTTTCCCTTCCTTCTCTGTCTTACTTACTAACAAAGTAGGGAAAATCCAGCAGGAGGAGAGCTAAAGAAGAAAAGGGGGGAGGAGGGGGAACGGAGAAAGAGGGAACAACCAAACTAACAAGAAGGAACATTTCCTACTTTTAAAAGGTCCAAAAAAAAGGAATCAGAACTGTAAAAATCTTTACAGCAAAACGCTTTCCTTGGTTTAAAGTGACTTGCAGTTTTGTCTGATCTAGTTTATTTACTGATGCCTGGAAAACCCTCCACATCACCTGTGAATGCTCTTTTCCCAAGTACAAATAACTGGCAGATTGATTCGGAAGCCTCGTTGTGCCACAAGCAATTGGATGATGGAAACAGTGCAGTGAAGCTTCTCACAACGTCAACCCATGTTAGAGCCTCCTGCACGGTCCTGCATGGAAGACAAGTTAGAGAGCCATGAATGGTGAACCTGTTGCAGACCTTGTGGATGGCCTTGGTTGCCCCACTTCATTTTCACTAGGATAGCAGGAAAGAGTAATGAACCCCAGTGCAGTGTCATGAAGATTCATGTCAAGTATTATAACTGCAAGTCCTCTTAGCTGCCTGTAAGAATTATTTCAAACCTTTATCTGAGTGAAGAGCTGGTTTTACTGGCAAATGAGCATAGAAAATGAGAGTAGAAATTGCCCTTCTAGCAGGAAAGACAGCAGATCTTCAGACTGTGAAGTCTGTGGGTGTTTGTGTGTGTATGTGTGCAGCAGGGGAAGAAGCAGTAATTTACTGCTTTCCAAAAAGCAGCAGATGGATCTAACTCCCTTGATATTGGAAGTGCTTGGTCCTAGAGTTGTTGATTTGACTCAGCTTTCTTTTCAGCCAAAGCTCAATGAGATGCTATGGCCCCAGCCAGAACTACCCCAAGACATAGCTCTGGAGAAGCAGTGGGGCTCTGTGGCAGAGGATCTGGGGCTTGCCACTGGCCAAAGCCTGTATGCCTCTTCCTAGGAAGGCTCAAAGAGAAGTTACCATAGTGCCTTAAGAAATCAGACCATATGAAAAGAAGCTGGGCTCCCACCAGCCTTTCAAACTCAGGCACACCCTGAAACATGACAAGTTCCAGAAAGCAGATGTATGCAGTTCACTCAGGTACAGAAAGCTGCATCACTTAACTCCTGTTGCTGCTTTCATATTACAATGCCTTTATTTTTTTTTTTTCCTCTGAGGTTTTATCTTCTCCTGAGCACAAGGTACTGCCAAGTCTCAGGTGCTCTGCCATTAGGGTTGCCTAGTTTTGATGGCAACACCATCACACCCTGACCAACCCAATACCGAGGGCCTTCCTCTGGCCTTCAGGCAAACATGTAATAGCTCCCTATTTCCTGCATAGTTGGCAACTGAAATGTGATGGAAGAGTCTGACAAGGAAAGGCTCTGTGGCCCTGGTGCAGATGACAGGTCAAAGGCAACACGGTGACCTCACCAGCTTTGAAGACCTTGTCAGGTGGAAAATAGCAGGGAGTTTTGCATTCATGTCTGTGACATCAACCCTCCTGTTGCCTTGCCCAGCTCTCACAGACACATGGGTCCAGGCAGAGCAGAACAGGCAGCTATTATTTCTTCCACAGTACTGAAATTTTCAGCCAGTGCTTCCTGTTGGGTCAGCAGTAATTCCACCTCTGCCAGTGCCCTCTCATGCTGTGTGCAGCCTGGGGTGAAGCAGGGGAAACCCAGACCCAGCTGTGTCATGATCTGTACAGCTGCAGCCAGCCACGGACTGCTACTGCTGCTCAGGAGCAAGGGAAAAAGGCACAGCCACTCTTCATCAGCATCTTTGTGGTGTAGCCCATAATCCTCCACACATGTTCTACCAGGCAAATTACCAAAGCAGAGCTGTGAGTGTCAGCAAAGACTCTCCAGTATCCTTGGGTGATAATGTTCAGTTGTTTTCACAGGCTTTACTTGAGGCAAGCTTGCAAAAGCAGGCAGAAAGAAGTTCAAAATTTAGCATAAGAGAAGCACATAAATCAGAGGCTACAGGTGGGTTCTCTCTTGCCCAACTCTACTGCGATCAGCAGACTACAGTGAAGGCAGTGTACCTTCACTCCTGCCATTCTCCAGAAAGTCTTTCCACTTCCAATCCTTCCAACACCACTTTTTTCTTCCTTGCAGCAGCAGGATCCTCTTTATCTTCCATTCCAGTCTCTTCATGCCACCCATATACTGCCACCTAAAGACTTGGACCTAGCCCGACCGCTGAGACCTGCTCAGGCTGGGGCAAGGCATCCAAGCACCAACCCTGCAAGTTCCTGCTGGGGCAGTTCAAGAGGTTTTATCAAAGCAGTCCACTGCGCACTGTCCACAGGGCTTCTCCAATGGTGGTCACTGACTCTGTTGTGATGGAGGCCAAAAAGGAAGATATGCCTTGTCTTTGCTGTAGCAGCTCACAGCCAAGGTGCTAATCTGCGCTGGAGAGAAAACACCAGCCACACCTCCCTTGTGGCTGCTCACCTGAAGAGGCGATACCCTCCAGCAACACGTTGAGGTGTGTACTCTTAAGAATCATCCTAGTGTACCTGGCAGGGTTCTGAAAGCTAAGATGGCCCTTGAAGGAAGCCTGAACAGCCCCACCATGGGCTGGCTGGTGATGAGATGGTCACCAGCAGAGATTCCACAGCCTTCCTGCCACGGAGGTGATCTGGAAGGAAGGGTTGTCACTGTGCGACTGTGAACTCCTTAAGGCAGGGCACATCTTTCATCCCTCTGACAGCACCCAGCATGACAGGGGGAAGCAGGAGAACAGTGCCTCACTGACCCCTTTTGGCACTCCCCAAACATAAATGTTTATTAATGATAATAACACAATAAAGAGAGCCAAGAACAGAGCAGACCCTGCGAAACACTGCAACAGTTACCTGCCAACTGAACCCTAGCAGCAGCAACAATAAACACAGTACAAGTAGAAATTATCAAAGACAACTTGGGAGGAAACCACAAGAAATGGCAGTTGAGCCTTATTAGTGCTATAAATCATAGAACTGGTTTCAGTTCCTGCAGCTCCTCACAAGCCGTATGACGCTGTCTCTCGCACAGCAAGCAATAGGGGTCTGCACAGCCTGGAGGCACAAAACAAAGCAGGTGGGGAAAAGCACCGCTTTTTACCAAAGTAATTCTTAATTTAATTGTAAATCAAAGGCAGGGGGGTTCTGGTGCTCTCTGTGAGCAAGGAAGAGCAGAGTGAGACGTGTGTGAGGTGGGAGAAATGTTGACTTTCTGGGGTTTGGAAACTTCTTTCAGTGCATGTTCCAGGCAGACATTCTCGCAAAGCTATCTGCTTACTTCTTTGTTAATTTATTTATTTATTTATATTTAAGCCCATTGAGGTTTTATTCTCCAGGGGTGATTGTGACACCGGGAGCTACTGTTTGACTCCTCCTCTGGATCTCCTCAGAAGTGGAGGGGGCGGAGGGAAGGATTGGTCCACCCCACTTCTAATATTCACAGTGTTTGAAGCTTCTTGAAACACAACATCATTTTTTACCTGGGACTCTCCCATCCCCAGCCATTGGTGTGCATCATTGATTACCCTTTTCCTGCAAGAAAATTCACTTTATACTGAATTCTCCCAGCAGGACTTCAGACTCACCAATAACCGCTGTTATCTACCTTGTTTGAGGAAGCAATGAACGTAGGAATTGATAATAATCATTACTTATTTTTAGTATTATTTAAGAGCCAGCAATGTGCTCAGCATGGTAAAAGACCAAAGACAGGGACAGCCATGGCCTTAAGAAAAATGCTATTAAACTACGGAAAATTCTGGCTCCCAGGAGTAGCTCCAGAGACTTTAAAGGGAGTCCCCAACCCAGAGACAAATCCCAAGCATTAAATTGTGTTTTTAAAGCACCCCTAAACAATGGCACCCTGATCATTATGTGATGCCCTATGCACTGCTGCATTGCAAGGAATACCTGGTAAAGACATAATCTCTGCAGGTGGCACAGTGTGGAGCAGCAAAACAAACGACAAAGACTCAGGACGGAGTGCTCTAAGAAGTTCAGAAGAGGAACAGGTGAAGTTGTGTGTCTTACTGGGTTTGCTTTAAATTTGAATTATTTATTATCTTCTCCTGGCCAGTAAGACGACAAGAGTCACACAAGCCCGGGTGCTTTTGTTCTCAGAAACCCGTCCTTGGCCATCTCACCAGAAATACAGTAAAAGCTTTCACATCCTCAGGCTAGATGAAGGGATTACATCTGGCTCTGCACTTTAGGAAAGGAAGCACCACAAGGATAGTGAAGTCTCATTACAAGGCACCCATGCAGACATTGTAATACATTCCAGCTTGCTTGTGTCCCCTGCATGTCTGAAACGTCTAATAAATGACGGACCATTGGTCAAAAAATGGTAAATACAAGGTAGTATTTTTGCCCTGTCTTGTGTTATTTCCCTGCAGCAGCACTGAGCTTTCGGGGCAGATTCTCTGAACCAACTGAGCTGTGCTTTGCAATAGCACAACCTCAGAGGAGAATGCCACTGTGGCTTCAAGCTGCTATGCAACCCCTGTCTGGTCCTTGATGCAAGCACTTCAGCTACAGACATCTTAGGAAGGCTGAAGCAACCGACTCTTCCAGTCAGACGGGGAAACTGTAGGTTCTGCATGGCCAGCAGCTACCCAGAGGGAAAGGCACAGCTCAGGTGGACCATTTCCAGGCCACAGATACTGCACACGGCTGGGGCAGAAGCAGAAGACAGGTTGTTCATGCTTCTGAGTGTTAAGCAACCAGCAGCAAATGGTTCATGCAGAGACACTTGCCTGCATTCATTGAGCTACAGGAGCCAGTTCGGTCTGCAGGCTTGGGTGAGGTTTACGGAGAGAAAGATTTGCAGCCTGGCCCTGGCAGGGGACAGCAGATGACACTGTGGTTTGGTGATCACAGACTAAGCCACCCTCCCCCCTGCCAGACGAAGCTGTCCCAGACTCCCCTGCCTCCTGCCACTAGTTCTCACCCTAAGGTCATCTTCATCTTCGGCATCATGAGAACTGATCCCTCATGCATACTTTTTTCCCTCTGTTAATTTTAATCCAGATTAATTCTCTCATTCAGGTCACTGTGTGGCCTCACATGCTCTTATATCCAGCAAGTGAGAGAGCACTGGGAAGCAGTACGAGGCAGCAGGAGAGCTTTCTTCTGCTTACTACAGCAAGTGCTTATTGCTTATTGTGGCTTCTGCATTTTCTTTGGGGTTTCAAAGTGGAACTCTCAGTTATGAGGTGGAACATTCAAGCTCTGGCTCTCTGCTTATGCCTCCAACACGTTCACAGTGGTCTTGTGCTCCTAAATCAGAAAATCTCATGTGAACTTTTCTCAGATATTGACCGACCGCAGGCTCTGCTAACACACTTCCATGTCGTGGGCAACCTCATAAAACTTCTAGGGTATAAGATATGAACTCTACAGTCTTGCTGGGCACACACTTCATGCTGACTCTGGTGCCTTGCCAGATTTCTGTGTGGAAAGATCATCTATCCCATTGCCTGAAGTCCAAGATAACCTGGACTTCTCGCAGTCATACTGTAGGACAGCCTACAGAAATACATCAGGTATGGAAATGTTGTATGTGCGGTGGCTGCTGCTGGTGACTGGCAAAGCAAAGAGTAATAGGGTATGTGGCTGTGTTTTGACTCAGTCTGGTTGGTCTTTTGTGTGTGCGACCATTGCTTTCAGTAGCAGTGAGTATCCAGGAGTCCTGAGTGGTTTTGCAGGGGACAGGGAAGAGGTGACACAGGGAGCCATCACAAGAAGCCACTACTCCTGACCTGTTCTGGTGCACAGCATGGGAAGTCTCCCTTCAGAATGGAAGAAGCTGCCCCTTTCTCTCCCACACAGGACTTGCTATGTTTCTGATGGGGGGGAAGGGGGTTGGTATGTCACCTCATCACACAACTAATTTAATCTGCTAAAACTGGCATCTGAAGATGAGTCAGACCACAGGAAGTGAGGAGAGGCATATGCAGCTGAAAGAGGAGGGGTTTGACCCTCTCAGACAGGGTAGCTGCTGGAACGGAAGTGTTGAGATGGAATACCCATCGCCCTGGACCAAGCAAACTTTTGATCCATAATTCATCATCCTTTCCATTCTCCAGGCAGTACAATGAAAATATACACTACACTGACTTTTAAACAATTTTTAAACAATTAATCTGAAGGAGTCTTCAGGAACTTTGAACTTTCAGGTCTTTTTCAGCACTGAAAAACAAAACAGGATTTTTACCTAACAGAGCACAAACACACAAACAAAGCTAAAGGTCTGGGATACTGGTTTTGTAGCAGTGATGCTGGCTAGAGCTTTGCCATTTCACTGACACGTCCAGGATTCCGTTTCCCAACTCATAATGTGTAGTGTTTGTCTAAGGATGTGAAATGCCTGAGACAGAGCCAATTTGTGTATGACACCAGTCATCTTGCCAAATCCAAACAAAACTGATTCCAGCATCAGGCTGAGATACTGGAAACAGAAATGGCCCTGACACATGATGTTGAGCACCTGCCTTGTCTTGATAATGCTTCTGTCTCTCCTAGCTGCCTTCACTGTCCACAGCGTTTGCCTTCTGTTGGAAGTGTCCTCCACCCAGGCCCCCCTGTGCCATACTGGCTCAGCTTCCTACTTAAAATCAACTCCCAAACCCCATTTCTGCTATCCTGCCTCCCTCCATCACTGCATTCCCTTCTAGAGTGTAACCAGGATACAGCTCTGTTGCAGGGAACCAGTGCCTGCTTAGACCCTCCAAACAGCATTATCTTCCCACCCTTCTCATTACTTAGAGCTATTCTGAAGACAATAGATGTTCAGATGTGCCCAGGCAAACAGCTGGGGTAAGCACAGGGGTAGAAAAGCTAACTGGGGAGAAAAAGCACCAAGAGAAAAACAGTGAACCGCACTTTCAAGTTTTGCCAGCATAGCAAAGAGTGTGGGAACAAATTACAATGTCAGTGAGATACCTCTGGCAATGAAAGCCCCAGTTTCTTCAGGAAACTGGTGTAAGTTATACTGGCAAAAGCTGAGTCTCTAGTAGGAGTTTGTCAGAAAACCCTTCCCAGGGTAGGCAGAGCCAGCAATATTAAAAGGCAATAATATAGCCCAGCTATAGGAAGCCTCTTTTCATGGGGAGAAATATTTTCCTGTGACAAGCCTCAAACAGTTAAGCTCCAGAGAGCTTCACAGTACAGGCAGAAGCTTTGTACATTTTCTATATGAATATGTATTTAATTATGGCTCCAATGCAGAACACATTAACATAAGTAAAGAGGAGAAATAGAAAGCAGGAAAGGAGGGAGGGGAAAGGTCTGGTTTTCACCTGTCTCCATTAGCAGCAGTCCTGACACCTCATCATTCTAGGGAGGACACGGAGCTGTGCTTGGACGTCACAGCTTACCCGTCTGTTCCCAGCAGCCAGGATCAGCCCCCTCAGCCCCGCTGGTCTCGTTTAGGGATTAGTACACGTAGGACCATAGTCAGATAACCAGAAGCCAGCACTATAATGATACATAGTCTGTTGAGGAGCAGAGGAAGAAGAGGGTGGTTGTTGGGGCTTTTCTTTGAGGCCACCTGCAGACCCACAGACCCTGAGGTGAAGACGAGAAGTTAGCCACAGGAAATCCTCTGTCCCCACGTTTTCCAGAGCATGCACAGGCCAGCAGAGCTTTCTTCTGAGTGGAAGCATCAGCCTCGGGCTCAGCATCTGAGGACAAAGTCAGGTGCTCTCCCTGAGCCCAGCCCTCCAGCACTGTGACTCCAGTACAGCCCTGAGGCCTCCCTTTACCTGCTGCCTTTCAGGGACCTGGCGTCATATGGTAGCTTCCCACTGCTGAATTAACCCTCCACCTCTTTTGCTACCCATGGGCAAGGGAGGCTGCATGCATCTCCGTGCCTCAGCTCTCCTACTCCCATTCCTCCTTGCCCTGGGAAATGGTCTTTCCCACATCAAGTGTGTTTTACATTGCTGAATGATGGGCAAAAGAACAGATGAACAAGAATGGTGGTTCAGGAGAAGGAAAGCTTTGCCTGAAGACCAAAGCAGAAATCTCCCTCTTCTTCTGCCCCTAAGTCCTGCAGGACTATCCCCTCAGATGCTGCATTAACATCCAGCTCCCCTGCCTGGTACATGGTACTGACTTATAGTCCATGAGTGTTCTGAAGTAAATAGATCCTGTCCTTTGCAGAGGACAGCAGAGGGTTCCTTCTGCTGAGACTCTGCCCTGACTGCTCTGGACCAGAGAAAAAGACCTGGCAGAAGCCTTTGCCGGAGGCCAAATATTCTCTTGTTTCTGTATCAACACTCTCACATGCCCATCTTCGACTGCAGTTCACAGCAACGTCCTCAAGGATATGATGAACTTCCAAAATGTGTGGTACTGTTTGATCTTTCATTACTGTGCTTCAAAAATGCACTCCTAGGGAAATATAAATCTGAACCACTGACAGAAATCCCTCCTCTTTGTTTGCACTACGGGTGTTTTGCAATACAGACCCAGCATCACTGGCAGCAGTTGAATTCTACCTCCGTGCTAAAAGGCAAGCAGAAACCAGCTGTACCCAGTTTGTTTCTAGGAAGCACCCTCCTGGGAAACTCTGCTCAAAGCGGGCCAAACCCAAACAACTCTTTCAATGCACGTGGCTATCGGCACCCCACCTGCTGTAAAGGTCTGCTGTTGACACTGGAATTGACAGGGTTAATACTAAAAAGACTTCTTTGGTTTGGGAAAAAGAAAATAAAATCCATACTGTAGACAGGGTAGAAAGTTTTAGCCCTTTGTGGTCAAGGCTGGCTGATCCTGGTGCCTACATTCAGGGCTGCCTCAACAAGTGCAGAGCTGTTTAATTATTGACAAAGAAGAAAGTCCTCAAACCAGGCTACGCTTCGTTTTAGGAAGAAAAAACAACTCTATCCAAACTGGCAGCACTTGAAAGTTTTGCTTCTTTGTATTTTTAACATCAGTGCACATAAAGAAACCACAAGGCCCAGCCTGAACAGTAGCAATGAGTGCTTAATATTCTCTTTGCATAACCCTAACAAATCAGTGCATGATTTAAAAATGTCACTGCACATCTGTGGTGTGTGTTGCAGCAAAGTGGGGCAGGAGGAGGGGTATGTGGAGAAGGAAAGCTGTAGAAATCCTACAAGCTATTCACTTCTCTGCTGAGTAATTTCCCTGGGACTTGCTGCAAAGCAGGGATGAGCACTGAACTCCTGTGTGGCCAGGAGGGTGCCTCTGCAGGAAGGCTCCAGGTCCTGCTGCAGCATTTGGCCTCTGAAAGAGCACTGCCATCAGGGGTGGATGGGGGCTGCCCATAACCTCTGCTGCATCATGTGCAGATAATATCCATGAGATCCTGCTTTTCTGTGGGTTTACAACAGTAAAGACTAAGGTTTGCAATGAAGGGTGCTCAAAATTAATCATCTCATTCTTCTTTTGGTGGCAAAAGAGAAGCTCCAGGGTGTTTTTTTGCAGCAAATCTACTGCATTTATTGCTTTAATGAGGAAGAATGGACACTGCTTTCTTCATACACCCCAAGGTGACTATTTATCATCATCTGACATTGGATGAGACCTGGCTTGGCAGAAAAGACAGGTAGCTTCCACACTGAATCGCCTCTGGGAGAGCAGTTGTTTTCTTGGTGGGGGCTTCCTCAGTGGCTCCCAGGAGCAACATGACATGCTTGACTTGTGTCCCAGGCACTGAACAAATACTCAGTGGGTTGAACAGAAAGAATCATCATCTCACGGTGACAGGCCACCATGTGCCTTCCAAAATGTGAGCGGAAAGACGTTCTGGAGAAATGTGTACTGCTTGCGCCGTCCAGCTCTGGAGAGAAATAGAGGACAAGTCTCCACGGCTGCCAGTCTGGCACCTTTCATGGGTCATAAAATATGCTCAATGCTTTTCAAGCTTTTCTACAAATAATCAGAACTGTTTGTCACTGTGTTGAAGGAATTAGGTTTTTTAGACACTGCTGGAATTATTAAATAGAGGCCTTTCTTTCAGAAGGGCGTGAAATTTAGCTGAAAAGCAGGGTTTGTGCGTTTTCTGTTGGGCAGACAGACCAGCCAGGACAAACTAGCAGGAAGAAAGACAGGCTTTCCAAGGGGGCGGATTTCCCCAAGTGGCGTAGGAGCACAAAGCCCACTGACCTTGAGCACTGTGGCTGCTCTTAAGCCTGCCCATGTTGCTGTGTGGGACAAAGAGGACAGAGAAGACACATTACAGTGAGTCAGTCAGACTCTGGGACACACAGCAGGGTTGTTGCAGCTCCCATGGTTGCATGCAAGAAGGGAGAGGACCTAGAGCCAACCTGGGAAGAGACATTAAATTCTCAGTGAGGGGATGGTGGTGGAAGGAGAGAAGGTACTAAGAATGGACAGAGACTGTAGTGTTGAGGAAATAAATCTGTGAATTGTCAGCACAGAAACAACCGCTGAAGTGTGCGGCAGGATAAAGTTATCTAGGGACAAAGTGAGGAGCAAGGAGAGGGACTTAGGCTATGTTCTAAGGAACGCTGATAGTAGGGGGCAGAAAAGAAATAGACAGAGAGGTAGGATGAAAACCAGGAGTGTGAAAGGTTCTGGAGCACCTCAGGAAGAAAGCTTTTCAATAAAGGAGGAATGATCCACATTAGAGGCAGGCAACAGACTGGGAAGGAGGCTTCAGAGTGTGCCAGGAATAACAACTGTGCCTCAGCTCATGTTGTGTTCCGTCTCCCACTGCAGCACCGTCCTCTTTACATTTCATCTGTAAACTCTTCAGGGCAGAGACCTG
Source organism: Nestor notabilis (assembly GCF_000696875.1). Taxonomy (NCBI): domain Eukaryota; kingdom Metazoa; phylum Chordata; class Aves; order Psittaciformes; family Psittacidae; genus Nestor; species Nestor notabilis. The sequence continues at coordinate 24,007 of NW_009924411.1, read as the reverse complement.
GTCCTCCTCCCTCTCTAGCAGTTCAAGCAGTCGTTTGCCATTCGTACCAAGAATATTAATTGGATGAATGTGCATGTGTACTTTTAAATACAAAGGGTGATACATCCCCGAAACCACACTGTCATTGATTTACTGAGTGTACTGCCACCCCAAGAGTTCAAAACTCTGCACAGGGTCCTTCTCCTCCTTCCCCTCTATGGAAATTAGGAGGCTATATCAGAGAAGAAAAGAATACATCCTAGGAGAAAAGAGGGGATTGTTTTGGCTTCTGCTTTTTCAGTTTTCCATAGATGCAACAATCTCAGTACAAACATTCAACTTTAAATGCACATAAAATGCACTTGTAATACTGCAGATCCTGGGTACCCTCTCTTCACTCACTTTTGCTGTCCTGCTGCCCTTTCCATACTGACTGTCTGCCTCCAGCACCTACCATGCACCTCAACTTGCAGTGGCAACTTGCAGTATCCAAATTTTTCCAGCCCCTGTCTATGCAGTAAGAGCTGTGTTCAGACCAGAGAGTCTTTAAATATATTCCTAAATATTTATACTGTAGTTAGCAGTGATCCAGGAAGGAATGTAAGTGTTCCTTTGTGTGTCTCCTGCTCCAGTGGCACTTAAAGCATGTACATAAGGGCTTTGGTGGATGGGAGTGGGCCTTAATGCACACTTAATTACTTTGCATTCTAGGGCCCAAATGTTTGCCTATATTGCAGTGATCAAGCTCTGTCTCTTGATTTCCTGTCTGCAGCACAGGGATAAAGAGAACAGATGATGATGTGTGATGGAGACTCCATTGGCCTGACCTTGGGATTTCTGAATAACTCATGACTGGCAAAATCCTGGATTGATTTCAGTAGGATTTTATGAGGCATGGAGCTGGAAAGACTGATTTTTTCCTTCCTCATTACATGGCAATGACTGGCGGAGCCATGGCTCCTCATCCCACATTCAGTATTTCCCATGTCTGCTGGATTCCAAGTACTTCCTTTCTTCTATTCCTAGTGCCCTGGGTTTAAATCTTTTTTGATTTGTAGATCCTGCACATTTTCTAAGGTGGAAATGTCCCCAGTTAGAAATCCAGTAGCCACAGGGCTGTCCACACAGGACAGAATTTATGGCAACGCTGAAACTAGTTTTCCTTGCTGCTTTCCATAGAACCTCACAGGTCCATGGAGAGCAGACTGCTGAGCACGGCCCCTGGCTCCTCAAAGGCTTTTCTCTGCTCCCAGTTCCAAGTGCCACCAGTGACCACCAGTACATGAAAAGCATTGTTGCGATTTACACTGGGACAAAGTCCCTGTAAAGCAAAACTCCATATCATTTTGCCTTGCCTGTTCAAGTGAACCTACTCTCTACTCTCAGTAAATTCAAATTTTAACACTGAAGATTTTCTGCAACAGAACACTGCCTTGATAGCCATTTAGTATGTAGACGAGGAAGCCATTGATAGGGAGCAACAAAGAGGAAAGAAGATTACTGCCTTTTAATCTTTCATTTATTCTGTGGGTAGCTAATAATTACTTAGACATTATAGCCAGTTACTATTACTTGCTAAGTTCCACAAAGTCTTGTTTCTATAGCTGTCTCTGAAAACGGTAAAGGAATCTACATATCTAATAGAAAAGAGGCATTTTCTGAGGGTATAGTAGCAGAAATCCTAGACCAGATAGTACAGGTTTTGATGCACCTGCTGCTGACTAAAACCAACAAAAATTAGACACTGTTAATGCCCTTCCAAATCTGGGTCCTCGTAACTATAGCACTTGCTGTCAAGTGTTATGATGGTAGAAACCTGAGATGAAATTAAAGCCTACATCCACGCACCAGGGGCACAAGCTGTTTCTCCGTAGTTGTTTTTGGTTTTATTTTTAAACCAGAACGTCAGGACAAGCCTTTTCTCCCCATTGCTGCAGTGTTAATAGGAGCTGTATTTTCTGCTCAGGTAGCGGTTCTAAAAAGAAAACAAAAAGTGTGGCAAGCCAGTTGTGACTTACATGCTTAGTATCAAAAGCCACGGAATAAAACATGCAACATCTGTGTCTCCAGCTGCCATTTCGGGAAGCAGACTTCTCCTTGCGCCAGCCAGCAAGAGAGACCATGGCAGCAAACTGGTGTGTACAGTCAGAGCTGGAGAGTGGCCACCGACCAGAGGCGAGAGCTGGGTGCTGGGCCCCAGCAGCCCCAGCTATTTCTGGCTTTGGAAGCAGCCGGGTGAGCATGAGCGAGCTGCTCACAGCGGTGAGGATGGCACACATCACCTGCTTTGCGTTCTGCGAGGAGTTTGCTGTGGGTTCCCATGACAGGTTGTGCCCGATCCCCCTCTGAGCTCTGCGGGGTCAGCTGGAGCAGCCTGGGCATGCAGGTTGGTCCAGAAGAGCCCAGACCTGACGGTCTTCCAGGTAAACCACAAAATCTGCCCCTTTTCCTTGGGTTTTGACAAAGGAGGGAAAATACAAGAGTAGTGATTGGCAGGAGGCAAACTGCTGCTGGGTAAGAGTTTTAGGTCATTGTCTCTTTTAATTTCACGATCACTAGCTGTGTCAGTGAGTTTAAATATGAGCAATGGTGTAGCTCAGTATCGTCAAGGGCACGCAGAGCCCCAGCCTGGTATCTAAATGAAATCCACTGAAAAATGACTAAACAGGATTAGCACAACCTGAGTGCAGATACAACACATGCACTCATGAATCATCCTACACCTATGTGCAGAGCTGCAACAGCCCCCCATCAGAGACAGCAAAAGAAACTGATGTCAGTGTAACAGGATTAAACCCTTCCTCCAAGCAGGGTAGCTTGTACTGCTGTAGCCCCCGTGAAGGCAAACACACTCCCACCTGGGCAGCCTCCTCCAGACAAGTGAGCAACCTGGGGCTCATCTCAGGGCGGGGGGCGGGCCCTCCATCCACTCACCCCTGTTGAAGCCCCTCTGCTGTGGCTGGCTGCAGATGCTCAGCAGGCAACTGCACCTCAAAGCAATCATCCACATGTGGGTGAAATCCTTCCCTGTGATAATGCCTGGAAGCCAAGGAGGGAGGAAGGAAACTCTCAGGGTCCTGCTGCAGACAGCTGCCCGTGACGTGGTCCCCTCAGGCTGCAGGCAGGGAGCTGGTGCCACAGGCAGAGCCGTTCACACTGGAGCAAGGCTTCCTCCGGGAAGGCCCCGAAATCTGCCATTTGTTTCCCTTTTCAATCTGACAGGGCAGTGACAGGTTTTATTGAGCTGCTGAGCAGCTCATGAGGCCTGTCTGCTCACCGAGGCTTTTCTGAAAGCGTGGGTTGAGAGCTTTATTGGATCAGGGGATAATTCAGTGTCCATTTCTCAAAGCATGTCTGTTCTCATTAACCTGCCCTCGCAGCCTGTTTCCCGCCCCGCCACCCCTGCGTACTGGAGGGAGCACCATGTCCCCCTGCTCACTTGCGGTGGGACCCCAAGGAGCACAGTGCTCGTGGGGCATGGGGCAGGAGTGTGTGGCTGGATCACGTTAGTGGCAACAGGACTCTCTTTGTCCATGGTGGGAGGAAGGGGGCCCCAATGGGGTCTGCCCACCCCCCAAATGCCTCTCTGCTACCCTGTGCCAGCTCCTGCCTGCAGACATGAGGATATTTCCAGAAGACACATTAACTGTAAGAGAACCTGTGACTCCTGGACAAACCACGAGTCAGGAGGCACGAGAACATTCCTTTCCTCCTGCCTGGCTACTGAGCACGACCCATGAGAAGACAGGCATGTCCCTGGCAGAGCTGCTCTGAGTTCAACACTTGGGTGCACCAGGTCTACCCTGCATGAAAGCTTTCACCACTGCACACCCGCTGCCTTAGACAACGGTACAAATTCTTCGCACAAGTGATTTGAAGCAGCACCCTATTGCATCAGTCCACCTCAGGCTGGGAATGGAAGCCCAGCTCTTTAACTGTGATGAACTGGTTACCTTTTGGAGGGTCCCCCATAGCTACGACCCAAATATCAACTCGAGTTGTCACATGGAGGGAATATCAAAGATGACAAGAAGAGCTTCTACCACTACATTAGCAATAAAGGTGAAACAGAGAAAATAGGCCCATTGCTGAATAGGGAACATGATCTAGTGATACAGGGCACAGGTAATGCCTGTACTCAAGGTACTCAATGTCTTCTCTATCTCAGTTGTCATCAACAAGGTCTCCCAGGTCTCTGGGCTCAAAGGAAAGCTACCAGCAAGCAGACAGGCATTGACTCTGGAATTGCCTGAGAGATCTAGGTCTCCTCCAGTCCATCAGACCCAACAGTTGCATCCCAGAGTGCCAAGAGACCTGGCCCGTGTCCTTGCAAGGCCACACTCTAATGTCTTCAAAAGACTGTTGAGGCCCAGGTATTTCGCTGACAACTAAAGAAAGGCAAATGTGAGGCCTGCCCATACCCATAGGAAGGTCATCAAGAAAAGGGAGCTGGGAAGTGCAGCAGTGTGTGGCAGGAAAAGAAGATACAACAGGCATAAACTGAAATAAGAGAGATTCAGACTAGATGCAATATCCCTGTGGGGACAGCCCAGTAATAGAGCAGGCAGCTCCCAAGGCTGTGTAGGCTCCACCATGAGAGGTTTCAGCCCTCAGCAGCCTCATCTGGCCTGGGGCTGACCCTGCTCTGAGCCTCCCAGGGTCCTGTCCAGCTTGAATTATGCTGCCATCCCATGCTGAGTTGGATTGGACAGCAACAGTAGGAAATTAAAAAAGCAGAAATAGAATCCTGCTGTTGACACAAATAGCCCCAGTTCTCCAGACTGCTTTCGCTCTCAGTCTGCTCTGACTTATGCAGGAAGCCAGACTAGCTCTCAGCCAGGGCAGCAGTACAGATCTGTCCTCACTACTCCTTTGCCAGTCTGAAGGCTTGAGGCTGTTACTGCTAAGAAAAGAGTCAGATGTGTACAAAGCAACTGCAGAGGCTGGCTGCTTCTGTGAGGATCCAGTCACCATCACCTCCACTCCTTTTCCCAGCTCCCTTTCTCTCCCTTCCTTTTCCCATTGCTCCTTCAGGAAAAACCTAAACAAGAAAGCAAGCCTCCAGGACTCAACTCGTAGTGTCCCACCTCTCCCTGTCCCCCCCATTCCCTAAACCTAGAGGGACTCCTATCAGACCACAGTTCCTCTCCTGGAGGTGGGGGTAACAGCAGTGCCCTCCAGCAACTGAGCAGCCTGAAGATATTAAAGCTGCTTTCACCCTCCTTCCTAGCTGTGGCTGAGGCTAAGCACAGCTCAGCAAGCCATCAGGAACAGGAACCTCATCACGAGCAGCCCTGGCCAGGGAGACGTTTTGGAGGGAAAGCTACAGCAACATCATGTTTAGAAAAGATGCTTGAACTCCCCACCTAAGAGTCATGGAAGCTATTTTCATCTTCAGCTGCTGCAGATTTGTTCCCGGGATGGTGGCTGCACCAAGCGGCTGACACAGACCTGAGAATCAATCAAAAGTAATTGAAACAGAAGAAGCTCAGCAATCAACCTATTAGGTTGCTGGAGCCAGAAAAATGCTGCTATGAGGAGCCACAGAAAGGGGAACCTGCTTCCCTTCTGGAAACTTAATGTGAGGAAGAAGCTTCGGCTGCGCTGTCATTTCTTACAAGAGGAATGAAAATCTGTGGGATTCTTTCAGTGTATTTTCATCCCCTTTAACAGGAAGGGGAGAAAGAAAAAAAAACCATTAAACCCTTAGCTGTAAAAAATGCCATGGAATCATAGAATTATAGAATGGTTAATCTCATACTCTTTTCTTTCCCTCATTCTCCCCTTCTATATGCAATAAAATGATTCTTTGCTCTTCGTTGTTGTCTGCTGTGGCAGCAGTTGGAATGGGCTTTGTTTTTCTTCACTTCACTGCTCCTCACCGGAGGACATCGCTGGCTGCAGCAACCTATTAATCTGGTTTCTGGCTCTCTTCTGTCAGAGTGGGAGTTGCTGCCAGAGTCCGGTTATTTCCGAATGCCGGCATGAATTGGTTCCTGCAAAGCCAGACCTCAGAGCCATCCACAAGAGCATGAGCCGAAGTGTGAGGGGCTTGCCAGCCTCCGCTAATTAACAGTGCCTGCCCCTACAGCATCCCTCACCCAGGTCTCACAACCTTCTGGCAGGTGCCCCATGGGGATTTACAGCAGTGAGCTTAAATATTTCATCTAAATCATTAGAGCAAAAAAGAGAAATTAAACGTGATCTTTAAAAAGGAGGAGGAAAGCTTTAACCACTTGCATTCGTGATAAGGCAAAGAGAAAATATAGCTCTGAGAATTCAGATTTGGAAAGGACTGCTCTGCATGCCAGTAAGGACCAGCCTTCCCAGAGACCTGAAGTCTGAAGGGCCACCCAGCTCTCTCCTACACAGGTAGCGTGCTGAGCTGATTTACTTTGGTTAGAGAGGATGTACTGACTTGACCCTGATACCAGAGACTCTTGTTGACTCTGAATTCTGCGCAGCACATCCTTGGTTAGATGCGGTTACGAAACATAATAACCCCTGTTATTTTCTGGATGAGCCCTTCCTGCACATCAATTTCTAATTAATTTGAAGTGAATGAGAACAGTTTCCCCTTTCCTCCTCACCTAGACAATATAGCATGGCAGGCAGAGGGGGTAGATTTAATATTACGATTGAGGCTTTTATCTTGACCTGTACAGTGGGAATGAACTAGCTGACCGAGGGGATTTGGCTTCAGTTCTGGGGTGATTAGAGCAGTTTTGCCTTGTTTGCACTGTCTATGAAGAACCTGGATATGCAATGTTGTACGTGCTCCTGGCAGCCCCCTACACTAGGGACTTTTCCATGGGCTGGGCAGGCTGTGAGAGGGCGCTTACAACAGTGGGGTTTACTCGGGGACATTCTACCTGTCAGTGGTTGTATAGAGTCAGAGGGAAATATGCCCTGGGCTCTAAAAAAACAGTGCTCCAACTTTTATGAGTACTTACTGCTTTCTGAGGGTACCACTGGGCAAACTGCAGGTGTGGGGGCTTTAGCAATTCACACCTGCATCTGACCAGTGTCTGTGCACAAGCACTGTCCAGATTCATCACCAACCGTGATCTGTGTGAAAGATCTGCTCTCCCTCTGGGCTTAAGCAGTAATGCTCTGAACACATCTTAAGAAAGACTGGTGCTTTCATGAGAGGTTTACATGGAATAGCAGGGGGAGGGAAGGGTGTGTGAGAAATTAGAGGCCAAAATTGTGTCCTAGCACTGCTAGGAGGAAAACATCAATTTTTCACCATTAACTCCCTATACCAGTGCTTTATGCAGTATTACCCTCCTCCTAGGGAGCAAAGATGATGATGCTGTGCACTGCTCAGGAGTGATGCTGGAGTAATATGGGAGCTCAGAATTGCAGAAGACCTGTGTCGTAAAGCAAGCCTCTCCTGCAAATACTGAGTCATCGGAAATGTGAAGCTCTTCTGCCATCACCTGCAAACAGCATCTGAAAGAGGGGTGATTAGACCATGATTTGGAGTTGGGACCATCGGAATCTGGTTCTGTTATGTCCCTCACATGCACTGGGGAGTGTTTAATAGGGCTTGTGTTCAGAGGTTCTTAACATCTGCCACTCAAGGACCTTCAAATGCACCCTGAGTACTAAAGTCTTCTGAAAATTATATTTAACCTCCTGAAAACAGGAAGAAGAGGAATCAAGGTTAGTATTTGTAATGTGCTTTTAGAAAGGACTGAGTATTACTTTGAGTTCTTCATTATTTCATGCAGTAGAAAGCTGGAAGATGCAAAGATGAACAGCAGGATATAACTAATATTAGTACTGGGAGTGTTGTTGGGTCATTTCTGTTTTCTTATGGGTATCTTTATCAAATAAATGGATGGATTATATGCACCATGAAGGAATAATTCTGGACAGGTGATGTTTATTCCATCAAAGGGACACTTGCAAAGGACATGCGAAGTCCCCTAAACTTTCCAGGATTAGCAATGAGTGACCTAATATCTCCTCCCACCACTGGTGCCTAACACTTTACAGAAATTTATGCACAGAATGTGACAACTTGTCATGAAATGCTCAACTTCGTGTATCCCATTTTCCTGTAGAATTTTCTGCATAATATATAAACAGAGGGGGGTGGGGGAAATTTCTCTGAAAGCTCCTGCCAACTCACATCTATTTCATTCTTTCCTTTTGAAAAGAAACCTATTCCAGATGATTTATCATTAGAACTTTTTACATCTCTGACGTTATGAAAAACTGAGGGGAAAAAACATGTAAGGTCAGTTCTAGCACAGCCTGGATGTCATCCTGGGAACGTTTCATACTGCATCTGGGCCTGTAGATGCATGACCACCACAGGAACCAGTGGACTGCCCCAGGTCAACACAGCTAGCCTTCAGATATCGATGATGAGGCAGGATTTGGGCCAGACTGTGACTGGGCAATCTGTTTCCTTGTCCTTAAAGGTCTTGCTCTTCCCAGTGCTTGGGCACCCACTGTACCACAGGAGCAAATACGCTCAGACCAGTGCCAGAAAGGTCATCCTTGCTGTGACCTGGGCAAGCTGTCCACGTTTCTATCAAGGCTCCCATGACACTCCACAAACAATATAGGGAACAGGAGCTGCAGTGTGTCCCTCTGAACTGCATGCCCTTCTAGGTGTCGGGACTGCAGCCAGGCAGACAGCCAGCACACTGAGGGATGTTTTAAGCACGGCCTCTGAGACAAACCTCTGCTTTCAATAAAGTGCCACAGGATTTTTAATGCCCATGCAGAGCAGGCAGCTGTTACCCAGAGGACATTCTCCACCCTAAAATTACATGGAAATTATTTGCCTCTGAAGCTATGTTTAGCCTACAGAGATTCAAACGTATAATTCTAGGATATCTAGTTATTTGATTAAAATGCTAATATAGCCACCTAACTGCTAATGCTGCCAGTGAACCGGGCTCCCTAGGGCAGCACCGCATGTTTGCTTTTCGTGTCTCACTCTAAGCCAGAGTCTCACCCTGAACTGGGGGATCGCGATCACTGCTTTAATCCCAGGGGTTCAACCTCCCCAGCACAGTGACTTGGAAGAGCAGGCAGCTCACACTCTAGAGAGGGTGCATGGAAATTTGCCCACTGCTTCATTCCAGGCAATTTCCCTCTCCCGCTATGGGCTTCTGAGGAGCAGCAGTTGTGGTGGGCTCCTGAGGAAGGGATGCCTGCTGAGGCATACTCTTACTTCTGGGAAATTGAAGTTTTTCAAAAGGAGCAGCTGAGCATGAGAATGGATGCCACGAGCTTTCCACAGAACTTTCCTTAATCGCCTTTTGCTCAGTGTCACTACAAGGACTGGGAATTGTGCCTTCGGCATTTTCCCTGTGAAGAATAGCTCTGATTTGATCCAAAACTAGCTCTGTCCAACTTGATTTAAAATTCTTAGTTTATCATAGTTAATTACTTCCACTGAAAATCCAGGTACTAACATGCTTAAGACCAGAACACACTGCACATCATTTTAAGATCCTGCTATGAACAAACATCCCTTCATTCTACATCCTTTTCCCGCCTCAGGGTCCCAGCTAAGAACTACAGCCCAGCAATAGTACATGATTTTATAATAAATAGATCTAAGTTCTTCTTCTAGCAATTCTTGGGGTTTGTCACAATTGCTGTTCATTTTTTAATAGCCTTGATGCTGAGAGGGTGCAGAGATGATGACCATCCTGATGGTCCCAATCCTAGGGCTGACAGGGACTGAGCATGATGCCAGTGATGCTCTGCGCTTCACCGTGTCCGTGTCCATGGGTGTATAAACTGCCTCGTCACTGGCTCCACAGGAATAGGTAGAGTCTGAGGGTACATCTTCAGAAGAGCAGGGAGGGGAAGGATGAGTGTACATGCCTGATTAGTTACAGGCAATTAAACACGTCTAGCTCCCCCTTGCCTCTCATCCCAAACCTCCAGCCAGTGGAACAGCTTGCCTAGCAGAAATCCAGAACAGCCATCTCCCGATGCAGGAACCCTATGTCCCCTCGCCTTTATAACATGGTGCCTGAGCTCCTTCGGCCCCTGGGCATCGAGGCATTTACACCCACTGTGTACAGGAGAGTGAAACATCTCTGGACTGTAAGGACAGAGACCATCCCTTCCCTGCCAACTGGTCCTGCCTCTGATCACAGGGCAACAGCCGCTAACCTGCTCCCTGAGGGCTGCTGTGGCTCATCTCAAACCAGAGCAGAGGCGACTTTCAGAAATACAGGGTCGCAGGAAACTTTTGTCACCCCTGGGCTTCCCTGCGTTCACACTGATTTGAGCCAGGGCATTTCCCTTACAGAAACTGTCTTGACCTAATTTTAAAACTGCTTTTACTCCAGCACCCATCCTCCCTGGCAGTTTTCTTGACGAAGAACAGCATAACCTCAGGGTTCTCCCGTAAGCTGTCCTGAGTTGGAAAGGATCAGGCTGCTTGTCCCCTTCCTCCTGTCCCCTCTGCGGGACTGCCATGTCACCTCCCAGGACCCTGCCATCCCCTCTCTGCCAGGGTTTCTATTGCTGCGGCCAAGCTCTCCAACAGAAGTCTCACCAGGGCTGGGTATCATCCTCACCCACGCTCCCCATCCTGCTGCTTCTGCCACTTCCACCTCCAGCAAACAGGCTCTAGACTGCTCCTGCCAGCAAGGAACACAGCCTCTTGCTGTTTAAGGAAAGAGGTGGGTGGGGAGAGAGTCCCTTGAGCTAAGAAGAGAGGCAGAATCTGCAGTGGGAACTGCAAAAGCAGTTCCTCCCCAGTATGCTCATCCCTTCCCAGCCACAGCCGTGGCCTTCTCCCCGGAATACATTTGACCCTGCTGTGTTAGACCCTTCCCATCTGAGACTCTCAGACCATATGGTCCATTAACGCTGACAGAAGAAAAGGAAAGGGGTCCAGTACTCCACTGGGTTTGCCCACCGCCTGCTCTGTCCATTGAGCATCTGGGCATGCTTTCACATCCCAGCAGAACATCTGTAGAAGATCAGAAGATCTGGAGAAGAGGGTAGCGGATCAGCCTCCCCCTGCCACTCCCTAGGCTACTTTCTGCATCAGGAGCCCTCCCTAGTCCGACAGACATTCCCATGTACCACAGATGATCTTTTGTCTTTTTCCAGCTGCCAGTGTTCCTACTACTGCTGAAGCTGTAGTGAGAGCTGATGAGGACAGTGCTTATTTCATTATACCCTGTACCTCTTTCTGAGCAGGGCATAAGATGGAAAAGGCAAAAGAAAAACATCCATAGGATTAGTCTTACTATAGCATGTAACTGTGTTTGAATATGGTTACTACTAAAACATTACTACAGCTGAACACATTTTAGCTTGAAGTGCAGGCAAGAGCAGATCGGGGCAATTTTAACCCCTGTGTTGCCAAGTGTCATCATTTTACCACAGACACTGCGATACACAATACTTTTTAAATCCTGTGCTCCAAGATTCAGGTTACAGGAGAATCTCACCTAGGTCTCTTTTCTAAATATACTTCTTTTTGCCTTCCTTTTGTCTCCTTCATATAGCTTCCTGACTTTGTGAACCTCAAAGTTTCAAAAAATAGACTAACACCCTCTTCCTCACTGAGATTTTTAATCTCATGACCAAGGGAGCAGCTGGTTTTACAGCACTCGGACTCGGCAGTACTAAAAGCACAGCAACTCATATACAGACAATAGGTAAACTTCCAAAATGCCTTTTCCTTGCTGGCTCTGACCCAAAAGCCATGTCTAATGTTGTGTCAAACAACACAGCAAACACAATGGTGTTCAGATGTGAGAAATATTGAACAGAAGGCTTTTAGCACACAGAAGAGGGTTAAAAAGGAGAGTTAAGGAGCTGAAAGCATCCTTACCTTTTTCTGAGGTCTCTCTTCATGCCCAGCATCTCACGTCATGGCCCAGATCTACCTCACGCAGCCCAAACCTTCTGTCCTGCTCTCCCTGCATGTCTTTTTAGCCATCTGCTGTAAGTTACTTTTGCTCAGAATAAACCCGAGTTTTACTCCAAGTTATGTGCTGTCAATCCAAAGCATCGGCTCACTCTGTTTAACTACGGGCATGGGGAACATTAGAAACTATTTCCATAAAAGGGTACTGGGCTGTTATTTGATACAGGGTCAGAGTAGAGGATATGGTCTAGATTTGACCAAGACAGAGTTTTAAAGTGGTCTGGATAAATGGAGTTTCACTGTGGAGTAGACAGGGTTAGAGGTCAGCCTTTGCAGAAAAATCAGAAAAGAGAGTACTGATCCAACTAGGTAATGCCTACAAAAAGCAGACTTATTTGTCAAAAACGGACTTGATCTGGCTTGCACAACGTTAAACCCAAAGAATAAATAATAAACAGCACCTCCATTTGTCACATAGTAAAAAGAACAAAAGTGCACAACTGGGAAAATGTAATTTGGAGAGAAGTCCAATACGGAAAAAAAAAAGGCAGAGTTGCACTAGCGAAATAAAACCAACCTGTGATTTATTAGTGACTATTGTGTGCTCTGTGCCGTATTTCTTTATTCAAATAAAGCCCTGCTCAAATTCCTCTGAGATGACTTTTCAGCAACATTTAGCACATTGCAAGGCAGGGCTTGAGGGTCATGAGTTCAAGAAAGGACTTGTGTTCGTCTGCCCTCCAGCCACCTGATCTGAGCTACAGACATGACTTATTCAGCTGTGGTGATGCTGGTGGTGGGAGGGAATAGTCTGCCTTGTGCATTAGCGTCTCCTGTAAATTATCTTAGGAACAAGACTGATATAGCTACAGACTGAAGCAGGGTTTCAGCTGTCCTAAGCTGGAGGGAAGCTGCAGCTGATGATGAGAAAGGCAAAAAAGCAAGGAAGAGAGGAAAACGTAATTTTGGAGGGTGTGGTATGATAATCTTAACTGCATTATTTGCACAGGCCAAACAGCAATAAAATACAAACGTGTTGGTATAGCTTTATCTCCGCTGGCTTCAAGCAAGGCAGGAAGGTCTGTTAGACTTCCCAATGCCACTTTTTCTCCCCATTTTATTATTAGCCTCCTACATTTTCTCTGCCTTTAATGGTAAATTGCTTTCCAATCAGCATGCTGCGACAAGGCTAACCAGAGGCAGCAGAGCCCGTACAGTGCAGGGCCCAGGCAGAGAGCAGCAGCTCCCATTCACAGCAGTGACACCTCCGTGTTATTTTCCTTACCTTTCCTGACCCTCTGAGGTCAGGGGGCCCTGACCACAATGCTCAGGCTGTGAAAAAAACACAAATCCTGCTGGACTTGCAGCTGGGGAAGAAACAACCTCAGGAGCTGGGAAAGGATCTGTCAGCCTTCATTATTAATATCCAGCTGTTAATATTTAATGTCATAAAACCGCGGCTCCCTCCGCAGCCTAGTCATCAGACATGCAGGGGTCACACCAGCCAAAATCCTTTAGACAGACAATTCAGTGTCCCTGGGCTTTAGCTTCATGCTAGGACTGCTAAAGGTGTTCTGGATGTATTTGAGATGAAATGCTAGAAGCTTTAATAAAGCCTGAGATTAAAAAAAAAAAAAAAAAAAAAAGGAAAGGAAAAAAAGGAAAAAGAAGTGGTTATATTCCTGCCTTCCCAGCCAGCTCTGCTCTTCAGTGCTGACCCCATCCACTAAGCCAAAAGGCACCTGCAGCTGGCAAAAAATAAACAGCACTGGCCAAAGCAAGTGTAAGTGTTAGCATAGCACAGACGTCACCGGCCACTGCAGCCAAATCTGTAGGACCAAATTGCTGCCCTAGGCTTGGTGTCCTGGCACGGAACAAAGGTTTGAACACGAGGTGAAGAGAGAGCCAAGATTTAAATCCTTTAGACTGCTAAAGCCAGATGATGCTACATTGGGAAAAAGACCATCCCAGTCCACCCCAGCCTGTGATCCTGAGCACCGTGGCACACCGAAGAGCGCAAGGCAAAGCACGCCAGGAAATGCTATTGAATGTCTGATCTCTGAGCAGATGAAGGGATGGAGAGAGGGCCTCTATCACAGAGGGCAGGCAAGGGACGTCTGGTGGCTATTTTCAGAGCCTCCATCCTCACAGCTCCACAGAAGGGTCAAACACCAGTGCTACTAGCAGGCAGCTTGCTCTCAGCGGGAGCGGGAGCACGTCACCTCTGCTGGCACGGAGCCGCGGCTCCTGCTCCCCCCTGCAGTCGCGGGCTCTCCCTGCTAGCGGTTCCGCCTGCTCTGCCAGTGCTGCCACTAAAGCTGCCTCGCGGTATTAATTTTTAAAGACTCCTTCCTCCTCCCGGGCATAGATTCAGAGACAGCTCCAGAAGCCCACACGCACATAGCAGCGCAGCGCAGCAGCCAAACATGTCAAGCGAGATTTTAAGGGAAAATGGGGGAATAAAAAGCACAGCCAGAATGTTTTGGCACGCAGCGCAAAGTTAAGCGTGGCACCCTGTGGTACATCTGCTATTCCTTGGCCTGCCCTGGTTCTTCTGTTTCCACCTGTAAGCCCAAGATTGATTTCTTAATTTTCCCTTTTTGCAGAGCGGTGTAGTCAGAGGGGCTGGAGCACCCCAGGCAACAAAGAAACATAAGTAATGAGAATCCTTCAAGTATGTTAGTCCACATGACATGAAGACAGCTGAGACAGTCCACAAAGAATCGGTCAGATCCAGCAGAGCTCATTAGCTCTGGCTTGGGGCTACTTCTGCCAAACCTGGGGTAGCGCAAGGTCCCAGGTGTCTCTGAGCTGCAATCTGGGCTCCAGGCCACTGCATCAGCCCAGCATTAGCCTTTGCTGGCACAGTGGGTCAATATAGCACAGCCCCTCAGCTAGGTGAAGTGCTGCAGAGCTCTGCAGAGCACAATGCAGAGATGCATAAGTGGCTCTTCAGGAAACAACCTGGATGCAGCAGTGCCCATACTGAGATGGAGCTATTAAACCTACCTGGGCTTGAGCTGGCTTTATGCAGTGCCCTCAGGTACCTCTATCCTCTGGCCTCAACTTGTGTTTTCAGGAACACAGTGCAGAGACACCCCAATAGCCTTCCCATCTCAGGTTTGCAAGGATTTAGTGCCGAGTCAGCACTCTGGGGACACATGGGATCCAGGCCATTTTGGTCTGGAAGCAGATAACGGTGTCCTCACAGCACTCTCCCAGAGTCCAGCTCAGGCTGTCAGGCACAAGGGCAGTTCCAGCTTTGTACCATTGTTATAAATTATCTACAACCCAATTAAGCTGCTTACAGACAGTGAGCAACTGACTGCAAGCAGATACGAAAACAGGGTGACAATGACTGTAGTGGTCAGATGTGACGAGCAGGACCAGGCAAACCTCCCCTTCCACCACGCTCGGTCATGGTAAAAGTGACTATTTATAGATAGTGTCTCCCTGTTTCTGGATAACAGTAACTTCGGACAACTCTTGCAAACTAGGACAACAAGTGAGCTCCAGCAGTTAATTATAGTAAATATTTACATAACGTCTGGGCCCTTCAAATTTAGAAGGAATAGTCAATGCAAGGACATGCCCTTTAGCCATCCCATTTTATTACACAAACCACGAGGGAGCCCAGCACACAAAGATTTGCAAATGAAGTGTTTGATATTGGCTGAGACATTAAACTACTTACCCAGTGCTATAAAACGCATAGGTACAGTACATCATTCTTTTTGCAGAAATTTAAACCCCATTTACTTTAGTTAACTCTTCCTCTGCACTTAATGTCGTGTGTGCTGCAAAGAAACACAGTACCTAACCCTGAACAGACCTGGAGCCACCACTCAGCGTCTGACTGAAAATAAAACTGTTTTCCCTTTCGCTGTTACTAAATTTGGCATCACTTATGTAGATTCTATTGATGTGTCTAATCTACTTAACATCCTCAATGCTCTCCTATTAGCTGGTTGCTTAGAAATTTGCCTTACACGAAGGATTCTGCTTCTGTGCCCCATCCCCTGCTCAATCCACAGAGGCACTGTGTAATTAAACCAGGTTCTGCAAGTGGGGTAATATTTTATCATCCAAAATGACCTGGTTCTCATGAGCACTGCAGTGACTCCTATAATCACAAATGCTGTGGATGTTGGGACTGAAGGTGCTGCATGGTTTCCAGCCAGGACATAGTTTTAAAAGGATCCTTGTCTAAGTTTGGGAATCCAGTTGAGTCACAAGCACCCTCGACCGGCAGGATTCAGATGTGCCTTGGGTAAGGTGATCTACACCAGGAGCAAGATGAGACACTGGTGACTCTTAGCTGTGAGGAGACACTAGCTGTGGCCAATGGCTGGAGTGACTCCAGAAATACATGAAGACAAAGCACAGCGAGTTGACCATCAGTGTGGAAGAAAAAGGAGCGGAATGAAACACAAAATATCCCAGAAGACATTTCCTTTTCTCCACTACAAAAAAAAAAATTGCATTCCCAGCTGCACAAATCAAATATGGGGAGGGGTTGCCCGTGGTTGCATTAGACATAGTTTTAGGTGGTCCATAAAAGAGCTCTTCTTACTGAAATGTTATCCCAGGTAGTATTTACTGCTCTACAACTTCCTTTCTAGAGGATTTTTGTGTTACCTTGGGGAGCGAAATGCTGAAAGGTATCATAAGTCAAGGTGCCAAAGTGTGCAGTGTAAAATTAGCTAAGAAGAGAGCATGAAGTGGCCCAAGAAATAGTGAAGTTTAGCCAAGGGACAACCACTGCAAAATCAGGAACCCAAAGCATTTACTGAATGGGGATTTTGCATGCATCAGAAACCTTCTGCCAGGCTGGCTGATTTACGTGACTGAGAAGGAGCAGATGAACCCTCCCTCCTGAGCTTGCTCATAACATTATGGGGTAGGCTAAGAGGGTTACTCAATGTTATTACTGCCGTTGCTGTTGTTTATTTATTAATGCATCTGTATCAGAGACCGTGGCTGATCCTGGGAGTCTCGCTGTGCTACGTGCACAGGATGCAGAGCAAGAGCACCCCTGTCCGAGAGCACTCCAGGTCCTGCCTTTCTCCAGAACCAGAGTAAGCTCCCAAAGCTGTCCCCAGGGACACAGATCCCCCTTTGCACTGCCATGTTAGCCACTTATTATTTCCCAGCATAAATATGTTTTATGGAGAAATAAAGTCTGCAATTCTGAAAAGGGAGTGCTTTCACACACCCGCTTCTCATCTGTAAAGGCCCATGATTTGGCATCTCCGGTTAGAGTATGAAATTATGACACCAGAATTGACTTTAGGAGTTTCTGATGCTTCCTTGGATGATTGCTTCTATAACTTATAGAGACAGGGGAGCGTTTGTATTCTACTGAACACATAAATTAATATCCATACATGAAAACGATGTGGAGAGAGCAGGACTGGGGCAGGGATGAGTTTCCTACAGTGTGCAACACCAAAGGAGGGCTTGCCAGCAGCAGTTTCTGTTGTATTTGGAGTGTTATGGTGAGAGTCTGCAAGTGTAATGAAGTAAAATAAAAACGTTTTGTACTTGACTTTTTAAAGCAGCTGAGAAATTTACTGTCTTTCCCATCATCAACCATTTTTCAGGGGGAGGAAAGTACTACAAAAATAAATATAGATTTTGATTCTTACTGGTAGATATAAAGCAGATTTTCATATTTTCACATGTGCTCTCTATACCATGAGCAGGGCAGGTTATTTTGCAGACTAAAGAACAGATGTAAAGGTATCAGAGTCTGGCTTTATAATGCATAAGATATTAGGTTCTACTGTTCATGCTTGCTAAAAGCTTTATTTTAGTCTGTCATGGCAGAGATGAAATTATTTGGTTTTGCTCCTTCCCTACATTTCTAAAAGCATATTCTATCTGTGGAAAACAAATTAGAGCAAAATAGACCACAGAATACCCCATCCCCTGCACAACCCATGAATCTCAAAGCTTGTTAAATCCATGCCAGCAAAGCTTTAAAAGCAGAGGGAGTGAAAACCCTAGCTCCACTGAAGTCAATGGGAAGCTCTCAGTGAGGGACAGGCAACAGGGGAGATAGATTTCACCACGTCCCCTGGCACTGTCTTACATTAGAAACAGCAAACAGGATGTTTCTGTTTCACCTCTGACACAAATCTTTTTAGAATTTAGAATAAAATGTTATAGGGTGCAACATCAAAGTGTTGGAGACACAAAAGAAACCTTGGCCTGGTCCTGGCCCTATGCGCTGGTGAAACTGTAATGCTGCATGAGCAGGGACAGCAGGTAAGGTGCTTCCATCAGCGTGGGATGGGAGCCTGCCGGATGCCACTGCCATCAGGAGCAAGGGTAGAGCTACGTGACATGCACTGGTGACTGGACCAGATGGAGGCTTTGGGCTCCACTGCAACATTCGAGTTCTCCCCAGATCTGATGGCAAAGTCATATGCCAGTTTGTTAGTCTGGAGAGCTCAAAGTGATCCTGAGAGAAGCCATTATTCCACATAAATCGTCTGGAGCTGATGGATGGCAGGAGCCTCAACTATAAAAATCTCAGCCAGAAACATGATAAATAGTTGCATCCTGTTAAAAATAGGCAGCAGAACAGCAGTCACATACATTGGCTGAGTAGGAATGCCAGTCAATGACTGAACTGCCAAGGCATTTTGGCGCTTAGCTTCAGAACAGGATTTCAGGCTATTCTTGAAAGCGAACAACCTCTGTAGTAACCTGGTTTTCAGTCCACATTGAATTTCCTCTGGACACCTTAGGAGCTGGCAGAAGCAAGCCCAGAGGAATGTTTTGGATGACTCTGGTTCTTATATATAGCAGGTACTGAAGCCAGCTTCTCCTGGCCAAACCCAAGCTTTTCCCTGTGGGCGTCATTTTAATTTGTTTGCTTTACCACCAAATCCTTATTTTGTATGAAGTACTCAAGGGGAGAAGTTGCCTCCCTGCCTCCTGCACCAGTGTTTCTGTGTTTACTGTAGCAGTAGCACATTTGCATGGTGCCTACTGCATTGGAGGCTCAGACTCCCATAGTGCAGTTAATAAGTAAATATTACTGTGAGCTTTCTGGAGCAATTCTCTCCCTCATAAGAACTTGTATAAAGCAACAGTCACTAAGATTACAGACAGAAAATCAAAACTTTTTTTAAAAGATCTATCAACATTTAAAACTACAAACTAAGTACATTGGTCACACGTGGATTGCTCTATATACAGTGGAACTAGTGAAACTTTCCAAATTTGGGATGTATACCCCAAAGCTTCCTCCCTATGACACTTAAAACTTTATCTCCCTATGAAATGTCCACTGTAGCACCCCAAACCCCTCCCAAGCCCGTGGTCTACAGCCTACCATAGCTTCAAGCCTCTTCCATGTTCCTTAAATACCCAAACTAGGTCATCTTTTTGTCTCCACAGTGCCCTCCTCCTGTCCTCTGTGACTCCTACCATGCCCACATATGCCCTCACGCCACTCTTCCAGCCTTTCAGCTTGGCAAGAGACAGCACATGCTGTGAATCAACCAGAAATATGTAGATTTGGACTGGGGAGCTGTCAGATGCCAAAGAGCATGTCCATTTTTCTTTGGTGGGAGTTCTAATTGGTGTCTTTCTCCTCTAAGTACTGCCATCAATCAGCCCTGCCCTCTGCCAAATTCGATTCCATGCTGACCAGTGGAGCTCAAAAGCTCATAGTTGAGGACTAACAGATAAACAGTGTGTCCATGTAACTTTTGTGTCCCTAGGAAACAAGACTGAAAACAAGAATATTAACTATGTGCTGTTAGCATGTTTACAGATAACTTTCTTGCTAATATTCCCATTGAACTTGCCCCTGAGACTCTGAGCAACTCAGTGCTAAGCACTGTATAAACAGAAGCAAGGCATGGTCTGTACTCCAATTAAAGAAGACAAGTAAAGTATGAAAAGCTATACTGTTCAGCTATTAAAAATAATGGCTCTTGTAAATATGCAGTGAGGAATAAATTTCACAGAAGCAAGGAACACAAACACAGGGACAGCTTCAGGCTGGGGTCGTCCATAGCTGATCAGCTGAAAACAAAGGTATATCCAAATTTGTCCTATCTGAACCCAACTTTGAAAACATTCAAGGCTTGAAAAAGGCATTCACAGCAGCTAAAATGCTAAATACAAAGCTCCATCCACTAGTCAGGAGGCAATGCTAATGAAAGGGATACTACTTAAACCACATTCCTTGTACGGCATCAACCTCCCAACTGCAGACTGGCAACAGGAGCATATCTGCTCTAGAGACTCACCACTCCACTGTCTTGTCATTAACCATCCATCGTGTTTTCCTCAATAGCCATGGGTTCAGGACACTCATTGTGAGGGCGGACACTTGTCTCAAAACTCCACTTGGCCTAGACTTGAACCTCAGTGGGTGCAGCCTCTCCTTATGCTGCTGTTTCATGTTTCCCTGGAGCAGAGACTGACATCTTACTCAGCTGTATCTCGGGGAGATGCCCTGGCCACAAGATCTCAGAGTTAGTAACCATCTTAGCTACAACATTTCATCAGTCTGTTCACTCGTGATGGGCTTTGATTGGGATAGTGAACAGCTTGATGGTCAGGCCACTTTGCTGGGAGAAGCATTTAGATCTGCCCAAATTAGGCAGGGTGAGGCTCTGAAAACAGGTTTTCCATCTGTTAAGAGATTGCTCTAACCAATGGATGATGGGTGGAACTCGCCCACAGGCTCAGGAAGTAGCTAAGTGGGGAACATGGGCCTCTCAGCATACCTAACCTGAACGCCTTAAAAGATTTGGGCCTTATTTTAAAACCTTGTTACATACGTGAACCGAATCAGACCAGAGTCGTTCTTCATGAAGGCTCTGCGTATAAGCGGGACACTCAACCATCGTCTTTCTTTTTCTTGCTGTATCAAGAAGGAGTTATGCAACTGTGCTGATGAGGGTGAACAAAACAGACCATGCCCTTCCCACAGGGTGTCACTTGCCATCTCAGGAGGCTCTAGCATGCATGCTTGGCTCAGTGTCAAGCCCCTGAAAGAGCTCGGGTCAGTTACAGACATCAGCAAAACATTACTTGAGAACTAGGATTCCTGGTTTACAAAATACTGCCATGATGCCATCCAACAGGTAGCTAGAAGTTAGCTACAGGCATTGCAACAAAAATGGACATGTGAAGGTGCTCCTCACTGATTAATATGGTTTGGGTTTTGGTTTTGGGGGGTTTTTTAAGGGTAGAGGATTTGGCTGGGTGTAGAAGACTTGGCAGTGAAGTACCAGGAAAGCAAGTCAAATAGAGAAGCAGTAAGGACTTCAGCTTTTACATCTCTTGTCCTGAATCTCAGCTTTCCTGCATTTAAATTTATGGGTAGGAAAATCTGCACTTATTTATTTATGGAAGTTAAGATGAAGTCATTATGGTATGTTCGCTATTATGAAGCTGCAAACAGAGCTACAGAAAGGGCATTTAGTGGGAAATATTGTCAGCTGGCAGTCTCCGGCACTTGAGTACCCTCCATAACATGCATAACGGAATCAATTTAAACCTACTGAAAGGGACATTGTCTGATAAAGTAATTCCTCTTTGAACACAAGATGGCAGCCTTAAATAAATGCAACCCCGCACAGCTTTTAATCTTACACATCATTAAATTCCTAATTTACACATTATGTTTTCATGGGCCAACCCATAACTCATTAGTGTTGAACTCATGAGTTGTAAAGACCAACACACTAGACAAGTGCTGGTTTCTTTATCCGCTTTTCTTTGGGTGGCAGTTGTCTTTTAATTTACCACAGAGCCAAACTTCAAATTCAACGTTAAGAAAGCTTTCTGATCTTGTGTGCTTTGTGCACCCTCTACCCCAAAGAAAAATCTCTGTGATTACCGCTGTGTACCCACAGATTTTGCTGACAGAGGGTGGAGTAGGGAATGGGGAATACCAAGGTTTTTCTCCTCGTTCAAGGTACTGTAGTTCCTTGGAAGATGTATCTTTCTGAGGGAGGATTTCAAACAGGCCTTGAAGTCAAAAGAAAATGGACTACAAAAAGCACAGGGGTTTGAGCTGGTCTTCCCACTTTTCCACAAAACTTAACACACAGAATGATGTTTTGATCTCTTGTCTTTCCATTCTCTTGTCTGGGTGTTGCCTGAAAGAAGACAAGTCACAAGCGCCATCTGAAAAGGAGGGGCTCCATAGTGCTTCAGTACCACGACACTAGAAATAGCTGCACCAGAATGGGTAGTAGTGGCAAGAGAAAGGCTACGATCACTTTCTCTGCCTTGGAAATGATGGGTCAAAAAATGTCAGACGTAGAAGTCTTTGCAAGAAACCTGGGGCCACTGTTTTAATATCGCTCCAATATATTGCATAACTGGTTATTGGAGCAGTTCAGGCCAAGGACCCTTTCAGGCCAGCTCCTGATTTCGATTTCCCTGTGCAGGCAGTGGCAGTGGGGAAGTGTGAGTCACTATGTGGGGCCACAGAACGCAGAGCAGCAAGGCAAGGCTTGAGGCTAAGCTTGTTCTCCCTGGGCTGGCCTGCAATTTATCATGGCCACAGGGTCATCAGTCTGCAAGAGCTGCTACTTCGAGCAAGATAACATCCAGCAGTCAAGGGCTCTGTGTGCCCTGCTGGGACTGGGTTGAGGTTCACAGATGGCCAGAAACACTGCTCATGACAAGAAGTTCAGGGTCATCCCTTTCCACCAGAGTTGAGAAAATGCTGGAGAAAGTCAGTACTCCTCAGGGAAATGTTCTGCTGTGCTACTGCCTGAGAAAAGCACAAACTTAAGAGCCTGAGGAAAGCAAAAACTTAAGAGCAAGTAATATTGATGAGGAGAGAGGAGTAATATTCCCACCTCAAGTGTAAACAGTTGCAGATCTCCTCCCCACCCTCCAGTAAGCCAAGTGGATGCTATTTACAACACCAGCAGGATAAATCTTGATGAAAGTCCCCATCTATTTTCTTGATAGTCATGTCTCCAGCAGCTCACGGTGTTTGCACCACTGGACAATTTACAGACCCTTTGACCCTTTTGGAGAATGACAGTGCTGACACAAATCATCTGCTCAGTATCCCCCTATAGCTAACTTCCTATTCTTATAGGATGGATGTCTTCACCCTCACCCAGTGCCTTTTTCTACTTGTTTTATTTCATAAGTATTTATTTTTCTCCAGGTTTCTGCATCCCTCCTTTCTCTTATCTTTTGGTGGAGGAGAAAATAAAGTTTTGTTCATGAGGAGCTAATGACCATCTAAAGGGGGAAAGTCAGTAGAGAAAACCATCTCCGTGGGGAAAACCAGGAAAAGTATCTTTCTATTGATACCGCTTTCCCAGTGGAACCTCCTAATGAGAATGTGGATGATGAGGGACAGTCAGTGTGTAGCAATGGTGGATGTTCCTGTGTAGCAGATAAAGGGACTGTGTGTCTTTACAGAGAGTAAACAACCTGGGGTAGAAGGTGGGCTTGTGATGTACAACTGAATGTCAGCATCAGTAGGCTTTGACTTAATCTGTGGCATAGATTTTCAGTATGACCCTTAAAATCACACTGGGCTTCTCTATGCTTTTCATTTACTCCTAGTGGTAAAGGGCCTAGCACTCAGAACATTTACATGATGATTCCACTCCATGCTCCTGCAAAGACATTGAGACTTGGAGAGACTTGGAGACCCAAGTTGCATTCTGTCCTTCCTCCACATCTTCCTCTCTAGAGGTCTAGTGCAACCCCCAGCAACATCTATGCAACCTTGTAAGGACGTCATTTTAAAACAATGGATTGCACAAGCATACCGGGAAGGGATGGATTTCTTTTGTGGTTAAACACAGCAGGAGGCCCTCGAAGATTTAGGTTCCATTCTAAGCTCTGCCCAATACTTTGAACAAATCATTCAATCTTTCCAAGTTTCCAGTTCCCTTTTATAAACAGGGAACAGCATTTAACAGGGATGGCGCTAATTCACGCGGCATGAAAGAGGTGAGGGTTGTATTCCTAGATGCATAACAGCGAGCACTCCCCTTGGCTTGCCAACTCCCCTAGACTCCTGCCAGCAAAGGGACACAGCCTCCAGAGGTGGCAATTACAGCACCGCCAAATATTGCAGCGATGCGTGGCACAGGGCACGGCCACCCCTCCTTGGCCCGGCGCCTCTACAAACAGGGCTGAGCCGCA
>NW_009924410.1:33865-48822 GCF_000696875.1 Nestor notabilis | reverse complement strand
GGTGCGTGTGTCTGAAAGCACGGGAGTCCCGTGGCCCCGGGGAGTGGAGCGGCCCCGTCGCGGGTCTCACCCCGGAGCCCCCAGCGCTGAATTCCCGGGCGGCAAGCTCCTGGTTAGGGGAGGAAGGCAGTAATGCCAACAACTTTCCTTCAGCTCCCTAATTTTCTGGGGGGAAGGGAGAGAGGGAAACCCCACCTGAGTTTATCTTGAAGGTTGCTTCCGGTAAAAAGAAGAATGTGCCCAGAGTATGATTTTTGGGTCGTTTTTTTTTTTTTTCTTGTTGTTGTTTTGTTTTGTTATCCCGCAGAAGGCTGCGGCTCTGGATTTGAATTCAGTCCCTACTTATACATAGCTGGCTGGAGCTGGCAGCGCTGTTTCATAATGTTGGGGCTGAGGTCAGTGGTATTCTTGGCAAGTCCTTGCTCTCCAAAGTAGGGTGAAATCCTTACACAATGGCACCAGGCAGGGATTTTTTAGATACCTGCGCCGGGCTCCTGGAGCCCTCTTTGTCGGAGGAGTGCATGAGTCGAAGCTGTTTGTAAGTGTAACCGCACTTGGAGGGACTAAGAAAGGTTAAATTGGGGACTGGAGTGTGTACAGAAACGTTTTGACTTAACATGACCTGAAAAACAACTAAACTGAATGAGTTCCTTCTGCTCCCGGATGGTTGCTGCAGTGGCTGCTGCTGCCAACTGTCTAAAGACTAATAAGCTTTACACTGATCCCCGCATCAAGCCGCGGTTCAATAGCTAATGATACAAGGAGTTACTTTGCTTGGAGTTGTAATGCCATCTGTCCTATTTTCTAAAGGCTTGTCCTGCTCTCTGAGCAGTCCCTCTGTTCTGGTTTTGGGGAAGAGATGGCATTACTGATTATTTTGGCAGGCGGCTGATTGGCTGGTGATGTTTTCAAATTGGGGGCAAAGAGGAAACCTTGACTTTCGGTCGGCATCCATAAGTCATTCCTCCTACTATAGATACGTCATTGTGGTAACGTTATTTTTATCCTCCTGCTCGTGGAATATGTGTGAGAAAATAAAAACTCCCATGGAAAAATACACTGCTTGCACAGGCATTGTATTTAGTGTGTCTTTTTCGCATTTCTTCCCTTTTTTCTATTTTTATTTTTTAAATGTAAAAAAAGCTGCTTCTGGAGCGTGTTTTTTGTGGTGCTAAAGTTGTTTCTCTGTCCTTGTTTGACCTTTTCCAAATGCCTGTTTGCCTTCAGTGCTGGACCCAGCCCTTCTGTGTGTTGTGAAAGCTGAAGGAGGCCAAGTGTTCTCTCCTGGGCAGCAGTCTCTGCAAACTTGTAGCGAGGTGCCTCGCATTGGTAGAGCCATAAATTCCAACCGGGGAAGTCTGCTAGCAGTGTGCAGCCTCGGGAGATGGTTATCAAAGGATGGTTAGGGGATTGGGAGAAGTGACATTAGCAGATGATCAGGAACCAGTTGGTCAGGTAGTGGGGCCACCAGGCTGGGCTTGAGGGGTGACAATTCCCCCGTGACACGATCTGTGCCGTGTGAAGTGTTAAAAGTTTCTCCCATCTTTGCCAGTCGGTCCTGCTCTCTGGAAGGGACAACAAATGAAGAAGGGGGCAGAAAGTATGAAATGACGCAGTGAAGAAAACGGCCTGAATGCAGGGATAAAACCGGTGTGAAGGGCACAGAGCAGAGAGCTAAATCAGGAACACTAGGAGCTGTGTTAATGCTGTAAAACTTCCCGAATCAGCAGACTGGAAGCCTGCTGTGGCAATCGCCACAGGAAAAGAAACCCACCCTTAAATCCACGAAGCTGACAGTGGCCAAAATAATTTGCAAATAAGACCAAATTTGTGGGAAACATAATGTGTTGTTAGCACTGGAAATACTTGAAACCAGTGGTCAGGCGTGCCCTCCTGTTGCTGCTTGGGAGAGCAGGGCTTGCAGCAGAAAACTTGGCGTTTTTGTGAACGGCTCATGTGGAATTGTGTGTGTGTGTGTGTGTGTGTGTGTGTGTGTGTGTGTGTGTTCAAGAGTTTTCTAATGTTGGTTCTCTGCTCTGGAAATTCGGTTTTACTTTACAGAGTGATGGAATTTGAAAGAAATATGTTTGTGCATATCATTTTTCAGTAAAATTAAAAAGATGTTTATGTAGAAAGACACAAAGACTTTGTGTTTCCTTCCTCCCTTAAAGTAACTTTTTATTGTCTCTTTACTTGCATTTTCCTTTCCTTGCTATGCTGTCTCATAGATAGTACTTAACTCTGGTTTTTGAGAAGTCATGAGGTATCTTTAAAGTTGAGAGAGTGTTGGAAGTAGAAAATTTATTTATCATATTCATGTCAGTACAGGAAATAACAAGAGAAGTATGTTAGTAGTGTAGTTGCTGCTTACTTGTGTTAAGAGTCATTGGGGCTCAGCTTCTCCCAAATCACAAGGAGGTAAATATGCATTTGACATTACTATTCACCCTGGATCATCATGGTGCAAATTTGGCAAAATAACTTCACTGCAGGCTCAAGAAGAGAAGTGACAGTAGGCTAGCAGGCTTGTATTTGTATGTACAGCTTTGAGGACTGCCAGATCTGATGCTCGTTGTTAAAGAAAGCAAACTTAGCTTTGCATGAATTTCTGCAGTGCAAAAGCCTCTCAGTAATTTTGAACTGGACCGATTTTTATTTTTTCTAGGGGGTGGGAGGTAAACAGTGTCTTCTGCAGTTGCCTTTGAAAATTTTTAGCTTCGTATCTCTTTGGTGTATGCTGGCTTACAGAGTTTTTCTGAATTGTGTGAATTACAGCTCAACATTCCATTGACTAAAGAAGCTCAAAAATAGAAAAGAATATGGCCTGTACTTTAACACGCCTGTTGTGTAAGAGAGCTCTGCTCTTTAATTGCTTTATTAAACTATTCATTTTCTCTTTGAAGACATGAACTAGGAAGTTAATTTAACTACTTTGGGGAATCTAACTTCTGAATGTTCATAAATTACAAATGGTTTTATGCCCTTAAGCTGTGGCTAATAGTGATTTTTTTTTTTTCTCTCTCTAAACATCATCTTATATGAACTATTACAGCTTTAAGTCTTTTCAAAACAAATTCTTATTGGTGTCAAAGGCCATCTCAGAAAGCATGCAGTTTTATACTGGTGTAGCTTAATCTGGGGAAAAAAAAAGAGTAGGGCTGCTTTTGTTTTCAAACAAGAGAAACCGAGCCCTAATCTCTTTCTTTATCCTAACAACTCATTTACATGGCATGGTATGTGAATAACTAGTTACCTCAGAAACTCCGCATACTAGTTCACTGTTTTCATGCCATGTAGTGACGTCTGCAGGAAGAAATTTTTTTAATGTATGCCTTATATGTGCCTAAGGTTTTCTCCTGGAAACTGCTGGTGTGGTGCATCAAGGCAGTTCACTTCAGTAGTAATGAGTAGCAGAGAGGCAACAGCATCGGACCACATCTTAAGGGGAGAAATGTACAGTAGCCTTTAGTTTGATACTAGTGCAGCATTTAATGTCAGAACACATCTAAACAGGATGCTACTGTTGAGCAGATATTCCCTTCTCAAGCACTTGAGAGGAACAATGGTTTAATTATAGGATGTACCTATGCTTTTTCCAAATAAACTTTAAGCTTGTTCCCCAGTCGTGTTATTTTTATACTTGTAACCACTGATGGCAGTCTTCAGATAAGCCAGAAATGAACATTTCCTTGTTACTGTAGTGATCTCTTAGCAAATAAATATAAGGCTGTCTAGTTTCATGGGATCTTAGAAAATCAGTGTTTTTCGTGCGTAAAGATTTATAGTTAGTCTTTAAATTCAGGCTTATTGTGTGTTTGTGTATCAAATAAAGCAGAAGACTACAATTATCTTTCAAAAGAGCTTATTTGTGATTTCTTTCATTCGGAAAACAAATATATTTTGGATCTTGCCTTTTGCCTTCAGATTTTTTTCGCTCTTGGCATGCTACTGTGTTACCATCTTTTTGATACTAGTATTTAAAGAGGAAGGTAACACCTGCTATCATGCTGTTAACAGCAGTATAATGCTGAGAAGTGTTTCTGTTGCTAAATTCTCCTGCTGGTTCTCGATAGCCCTGAAAAGTGAAGGACTGTGACAGCTGATGCCTGGTATTTGGCTGTGTTACATGGTTATAATGGTCTTTCCATCATGCATCTCGGGGCTTTGTAATGTGGTTATTCAGGAGTAGCTTTAGTCTGCAAGGTTTGATGTTCTATTTTTTGGGGAAAGCCTATTTGGCCAACAGAATGAGATTCCGAACTGCACTTCCCATGGTGGTGTTCAGGCTTTCTGCTGCAAGTAATTCTGAGTCGGGGCATGAGCCTGTAAGGCTTTGGGTTAGCATCGTGAGCGTGGTTAGTAACACAGCTTAATGAAGAAAGGCTGTTGCAAGTTCTTGGTCCAGACGGTTTTCTCTTGCTCGGCAGTTGGCTTGAAGTAAAGTGCTGCCATGAGGTCAGTTGTAAGGATAGTTGGTCTGAGCAAAAATAGCCATCCAGATGCTTTGGGGTTTTGGAAACTTGTTCTGAATAGTATAACAGCCCCAGGATGTGTCTGATGTACTGTAAGTTAAGCGGTGTCTTTTGAGGTCTCTTGTGCTGTAAACGGGGGAGATGCAACAGAAATGGTTCTAATAGACATGTGTATATGTAAACGTTTGGCTGTTGGGGTTGGGTTTTCTTGCTGTGTTTCAGCACTTAACTGGGAGCATAAAGAATGAGATTAACTATTTGGAAAAGGTGAGACCTTTATCTGACAAAGCAAGTAATATATTTGTTTAGTACAGAAATAATACTGGAGAATGTATTTTTGAAGTAAGTATGCTTTTTTTCTCTTATTGTTTTCTTTCAAGCTATTATTACTATGCAGCATAATTCCATGCCCAGCAAACTTAATTGTATGAATATATTTTTTTGTGGCTGATAACTAAAACCAAAACCCCTTGAGTAGCTCAGATTTTCTTGTGACCTCTCTAATCTTACTCTGTTGAAACAGCCCTGGAATGTCTGATTCTGAACTTCCACCACCAATTTTCATTTCTTTCCCAAAACTAAGGGCATGTACTGCAAGGGGCTGCTCAGTATCCTGTTTGTTTTGAAAGAAACTATGTTTATTTCCCAGTCTTTCTCTGTCAGATGGTGTATTTTCCCATAGCCGTTCATATCTTTGTCTCTAAGAGCTTTGAGAATGGCAAGAACATTGATTTTTTTTTTTTTTAATTATTTTTTTTTTTTTTTGTGGTAGCTTTCACCTGTGATAGGGCTAGTACTTTCTGCATTGCTAGTAGTGAGTTTCACCAACGCTTGCAGAGACCTTGGGAAGCCTTCACCTATAGAGTAGAAATAGCTGTTTTGAAACCTTGTCTTTAACACTTGCCTGCTTTCTCATGATGTCAGAACATTTCAGCTTGGTTAGCTGTACATATCCGAGCCAATTTGAAACTAGGTAACTTGGAAAGTGAGGGTTTAGCTGTAGCACTGGTAAGTGCAGTGTAATTTCCTACTTGATTAATTATCTGTTTGGTAGAGTTTGCTTTTGATTTCTGCCCTGCTGTGGCTGCAGAAGTGTTTGCACTAGATTCGGGGTGGGTAAGTTCCTGTGAGCTGCGAGCATGTTTTTGACAGCCTTGTGAACATACTCTTTTGCACTTAAAAGCTGGGAGCATAATGATGCTTTGCCATGGCAGTCTTGCCTAGGAAAGTTGCTGAAGGGAGCAGTGAAGCCCAGAGGTCTTCTATTCAGCCCAAGCTTTTATTTTGTCTAGTTGCCTCTTAATGTGCTGTTCAGATGTAAGAGTGTGTGCCCTTACCCTCAATGGTGCAGAAGGGACAGCACCATCCCACCTGTCCTTATGCACTCCTCTGGTGAGCCAGGGGCAGCCAATGGTGCTGCTGGGGAGGCAACAGTAGAGGAGGGTTATTGCAAGGCAAAAGTGATTGCCATGGCTAGGCTTCTGCTTCCACTAATGCCAGTAATAAGCAAAATCATCTGTTGAACTTCTGAGGCAAAAAAGATTGATAATTTGTTCTTGTCTTGGGTGTAAAAGTGTAGACCAGCAAATGTGACACACAAGCATTTTCCCAAAGTCATGTTTTTCTTTGAGGATACAGTGTTCTATGTATTATTGGATTATTCATTGAAAACATTTTGTACCTGGAAAAAAAGATTTAAAAGTAATACCTGAAGATGCTTCATTTATTTTATGCTTATTACAGTACGGGTTAGCTAAGGTTTTGTGAAAACAGTTATTATTTCTTGAATTCTATTATTTTCCACAATCTGTGTGCTTAAAAGTCTTTTAAAACCTGCATGCTTATACAATTTATTGAGTTGTAGTTACTAATTCATTCTGATGAATTGCTGATCTGAGTTTGGTAACTTTTTCCCCCCTAAATAAGAATGTGCTACTTAATCTGTTGGCATGTTTCGAGAATAACCATATGTATACTGAACAGTCATTGTAAGAACTTTGACTTCCTCATTGAGGGTTTTTTTGTATCCTCATGAGAAAATATATTTTGGCTTGTGTTTTGGGAACTTTCCCACAGTGGGAGATCTAATTTTTGCAAGGTATTGTTTGGGAATTGAAAAGGAGTGCTGGCAGAAAGATAGCTCCACAAAGATTCTTTGTGAAGGGCAGCTGAGCCTGTGTGCCTTGTTCGCTGCAGCCAGTGTTGCAGATTTAATTTGCTGGATATATTTTGCGTGAAGGGGTATATTTGAATAAGTCTGGAAATGGAAGTGGTGCTCTGCTTCCCTTTTTCTGAAGTTGGTGAAGTTGACCGCTTTTCTTGAAAAGGGAGGGAGAGGAGTCCTACTGCAGTGCTTTTCTTACAGCTTTGTTTTGGAGTTAAAATTAGCTACTTGTTCTCTCTGGGTATCTCTGGTATGCCCATATATCTGTACATGCATTTCCTTGTGTACCTTTGTCTCGTCTGACCTGAGCAAAAGTGAATTAATACTTGGTTTTGAGCAGTTCTAAGGAATTCTGTCCAGCATAAAGAGCAGCATATATATCATTACCTGATTAAAACACTGAAGGAATAAGATAAGGTTAAAACATTTAAAAGTTTTTAGGGAAACAAAAAAAAAAGGCATGAACTTACTTTTCAGCACTGATAAAAACTGAGGTAATTTTCTTGTATGAATATTTCTATGGATAGCAAGGTTTCCCCATCTTTCTGTTGTTCGTATGTACTCTGACAAACACAAGCCACGCTATGAAGTTGTATCTGGTATCAGTGTAAATTACCTGGGAAAGGGTATTAAGTTTCATGGAAGACGCATTGGTCGAGCATGCCTATTGTTGACTGTCTTTATCCGGCTTTTTGTATGTCTTAAAGTTAAAATAAACTTGGCTCAATAAATAAGAAGGTTTGTTTCAGTTATTTCTCATTTCCAAAAGGAAAGATGGATCCTGTTCCCCGTGGGATGGTGCTTTAAAATTTTTGATTCTGTTTGTTTTGGTTTTTGGTTTGTCGTTTTGTGGGTTTTAGTTTGTATTTCTGTATTTTTAAGGGTACTCTTGTCCCCCATCTTTATTTTACTTTTTCTGTAACCGGAGAGAAAAATATTAGTACAATCTTTTCCATTTGAAATTAGTCATTCAGCCTACTTGTCTTGTTAACCAGAACTTAGAGGGGTGAGATGGGATGTTATGCAAATGTGGTTTGTAAGTAGTTGATGGGAAAACACGGCTGTACCACCAGTATAGTTGGATGAAGCTTCTGCTGGAGATTTTACCTGCTAAAACTGGGGGCTTTCATGGTACATTGTATTTTTCTAGCAGCAAAGCTCATTTGAGAGCTTTGTTTCCTATGCTGATGTTCTCTGCTGCCTCATTTGTGCCAATCCAACTGTTTGTAAGGCTACAATATAAACAGGATAAGTGATACAATCTTGTTAGCTGAACAAAGGTAAAGTGACTTATTTTCAAGAGGTGGTGTGTGAGGGTTTTTTCTTTCTAAAAATCGAAGTGAGTCAATCTGGTTTAGATTATGGCTCCAAATGTCAGCGTTGGTACAGCTGAAGGTGTGAAGACTTGTGCTATAAGAGTAAATGCTTAAGATCATGTGTAGGAACTTCTGAAACAGTTTAACCTCCCCCAGAGACTATCTGGTGCTCCATTTTCAAACACTCTCTTGAAGTATAAAAAAAAACCCTAGATGTTTTTTGTTTTTTTTTTTTTTTTTTTTTTCCTGATGCATTTCCTGAGATGAGGATTTGCTTCACTTATGTGCAAGGTTCTTGAGGGAAGAGTCTTCCATTTTTGTTTGTTTTGAGGATTAATATCAAAGGAAACTTTTGTAGTAAGTTTTTCTAAGTTTTTTTTTTTTCCCCCCTATTATAATATAGTAATGGTAAGAAACCCGGGTAGTAACACTACCTTTGTGTGCACTGAAGTGGGTGGATCAGATGCTAAGGCCTGATGTGCTTTTGTATTACTAATACCAAATTTTGATTGTATTTATGTTGCTTTGTTGTATTGTAGCTGAACAGTGGATGCTGGTTGGCTCTCTTCCTTGGGAGGGGGAAGAAAGGGTGGGAAGTGAAACTTAATGTTGCTAAAGTATGCAAATCTTGTTAAGGTATCTGAAACCTATTGGGACATACCTGAAACATGTACCCTAAAATGTTTTTGTTTTGACTTTAAGTGCTTAATGTTGTCAGGAAACTGTTCCCTCACCCTCACAAAACAACAGTTTCTCAAAATATGTAATCTTGCTGAAATCGGTAACACTTTGCAATTGTATGAGTAGGCAGCAGTCGCTTCAATGGCTGTGTGGCTTTCCACTGTTTGTCAAAAGATAAGTCAGAATGCACAACACATATGCAGTAGTAAATATTTAGATACATTTTGAAGGGAGAGTTCAGTATTACAGACTTCTTTGTGTCTATTGTCAGTGTTGCTGTGGGTGTCTGAAGTGTCGTCCCTCGATTGTGCAGTGGGCAGAACAGTGATGCCGAGGCAGGCGCATTGCCTGATCACTTATTTTTACCCATCTGTGTGCTGTAGCTCCTCCAGTTTTTGAAGGTGGCATAGCTGTAGTAATAAAAAAGATGCACTATTGTTTAAATAGCTGCATCAATATGTTGAAATCATGGTATTTTACTATGTTTATGTAGGATGGTCCGTATGATAGTGTTGAAGTAGCTTTAACTTTCTAAGTTAGCATTTGCAAAATTAGTGTTAAAATGTATAAAGTTGTATTGGGGATAAACAGGCCCCACAGCAGAGGAGATGATACTGTTAAAATATCGCTGTTACAGCTGATTAGAAATTACTGCTATTAAAAGATAAGAGGAAAGGGGCTGACTGTGCCTGTACTGACAGTCCTTCTGGGGATCTCTGCCTGTGGAATTGTTCCTTGACTCAGGAGGAACCGGTCTCCAAAAAGATTAAAAAAACTAGAAGAAAAATGCAGGTGCCAGGTGCTGCTGAAGGGGAACCTGTGTCAAAGATGTGCTGTGTGGTTGGGCTTTTTATCCCAGTTGCTAAAGTCATAAGATGCTGAAAGCTGAAGTGGTATAGTCAATCTTGATGCACGCTGTGATTTCCTGTTGAGGGTGGTTAACGACTGGCAGCTTCTCCAGTGAAGGCAGTAAGTGGCCCATCAATTGAAATTACGTTAGTACTGTTCCTTGTAAAATATTAATTTAGCTTGTGGATGAAATCTGGTGTGATTGTATAGGTTCCTTTTTGGCTGTAGTCTCAAAGGAACAAGTAGCAAATGTATCTT
This sequence comes from Nestor notabilis, assembly GCF_000696875.1. Lineage (NCBI taxonomy): Eukaryota > Metazoa > Chordata > Aves > Psittaciformes > Psittacidae > Nestor > Nestor notabilis. Next base: position 39,082 of record NW_009924410.1, on the reverse strand, counting down.
AGGAAAACCAGTAAATGGGGTATAGTTCGTGGAGGATGCTCTATCCACGTATGAGGCAAGAAATGAGATTTTGCACTGGTTAAGGATGAGTCCTGGTCAGGTGGACTCTCTCTAAACTCTTCTTTATCAGTGCAGTAGATAAGTAGTTTGAATATGTTCCCTGATAAGGAGGTAGTAGTGAGCAGATGGTAAACACGGCGAGGCAGTTTTCACTCTGAATTATGGAAAGGTACTTGTGAGGGTCTCAGTCTGAGTTGCATTTCTTGTTCTCTGTCGATCTGTGGTATGCATTTCTAGATGGTGCATCAAATTGGTTGAGGGTCTACAATGTTTTTGTCACATAAAGCATGAAAAATCAGACCTCTGGGTGAATGGCACACAGTGGTCTGATCTGAAGAGTGAAGTATTTCACATGCACTGTAGGTATGGAAACACAAGTGGCTTTGCCAGCTACATGCTGACCAGGAACAGGCGCTTGCTGGAATGAGGTAAATTGAGTTTCCATCCTTGTCACAGCTTCTCTGTTACTGTTGAAAGCTGCTAATTGGCGCCAATGCCTTGTTTTAATTTGTGATGATTTAGTTCAAAAATGCCAACTCCTTGGTCATAGGCCACTGAACAACTATCAAATGGCAACACAACTCCAGCTCAGCTATTAAAAATGATCAGAGGTAACAACACCACGGGAAGGATGATAGTTGTTGTTGTAGATATTTGCCATGGTGCAGGAGAGGAGTGTATTCCATCTCAGCCGTGTTTTAGGTTGCCATCTATTTTAGTGTTATTAGCTTGTATTAACTGAGTATTGATGGTTAGCTGTTCTCCACTACTCCTGAATACTCTTTAAGAAGCTCATAATGCTTTCTTATTTAAGATGACTTTCTAAATATTGCTTTAGTAGACAAAAAACTTCTAGACCGTACAAGGTATGGTGGTGTTTAAATGCTTTGTTAGCTTTGTAAAGCAGTTCTAAGGACCTGGAGTAAAGAAATTTGAGGTTTGAGGTAGGATACTTCATTTTGATCCATGTGAGAAGATGGTACTTTTTGGAATGTCCAGGTGAATTATTAATCCTCTTAGCATTCCTCCCTTCTTGTACTTGTTCTTTGTACCTAGCCTTGTGCTATGGTTTAACCTGTGTCTTATTAATTTGATTGTCTTGTAATTTCTCCTTTCTAGTCCTCCATTGGTAGTGCTTTTTGAATTTTGTGCTTTAAAGTAATCCCTTCAGTTATTTTTTCTTACTAGGAAAACACTTGGAAAGAAATAGCAGGGTGGTTTTGGCTAATACTTTCACTCACATGTGTTGATTTTTTCATATAAATGAAGAAGTAAACTCTTCATTTATAAATTGCAATACAGTATACATTATACAAGTTATTGTCCACTTAAAAAACAAAAAATACAAATACCCTCAAGTATGTCCTTGTTGGAATTGATGTATGTCAAATTTCTAACTTTTAGGTCAATAAATTAGCATTGCTGTTCAAGGTCTAGTGTTCTTATGTGAATGAATATGCTATATGAATTTAAAAGTGAAGAGAAAACAATGGTGCTTTCTTACAGTCCGTTTTGGCTTGATGGTTAATGAACATTAGCCATGACAAAAGTAACATGGTTTATAGCGACACAACTTACATAAACCCAGTTGGATTTGCTGTTGACATTGGCCCACATTCCAGCATACCAGTTACCTTACATTTCTTTTGAACAAAGGAGGTTTGTTTGAAACAGGTGCTTTAACAGTTATTCCAGCCTTTACGAATAGCTTTTAGGTGGAGTATTACTTGTGTTAGCTGTAGGTAACTTCACAAGGCATCTTAGTTTATTATGTGAGATTTCTATTAAAAAAAAAAAAAAAAGCCATCTTGGCCATAGCTTCACTGTTTACTGCCTCTTATGTTGCTGTTTATTTTTAGAGTGTGATTGTCACAATTTGTCAGCCAAATATTGGCCTGTCACCTCTGCTGTTAGCTGATGAAATGTCATTCCCAAGATGACTTTTTTAAATTGTGCATAATGAATTAATACATATCCTGTTTGTTCCAGGGTAATCTTAGTTTCAGTAGCAAATAATGCAAAAAAAAAAAATTAGACTCTCTTACTAAGTATTGCAGTCATAGCATAATGTGTTAAACTCGGTATGCTAAAATGTTTTTGAGACTCTGTGGTAAGTTGCCTGAGTGTATCAAAAGGTTTGAGTGTTGTTTATGAATATTAGTGAAGAGTATTTCTAAATCAGTTGTAAAATGAGCCATGACATAAGGAAGAAATAGGGGGGCCACCATCTAGGCTGTTGAGACACGGCTACTTACACATTGTGCATTGCTTTAGGATTTCTTTCAAGGAAGAAGGAAAGTTCTGCTTTATACAAGTGATATCTTACTTGATTTCTTTTCCTGTTTCTTCTTTTTTATTTTATTTTTTTTTATTTATCTGAAAGCTAAGGTCAGGAAGTGCCGTCCTCCAAAAATGCTGCTACTTGTGGTTTTCTGGCATGTCCTCTCCCCTTTCCTTCCCAAAAAGCACTGTACAGAAAGTATTTTTCCGCAATGAGACACAGATCATCAGCTCTGCAGATTTCATACTCTGGCTGTGGCATATACTGCTTCACCTCCACAAAATGGAACTTTTTAAATCATCTCTTGATGCTTATATCAGTTATAAGACTGTTTAATATGCAAAAGCCAGTAACCACTTCAGTTTGAATTATTACTGCTTTGGATAGAGTCTGTGTGTGGGTTGGGATGTGGAGGCAGAGGAACACAGGCTGTATCCTCTTTGGTTGGACTTATTTCCCATGTGGATTTTTAGATGACCTTTATGACTTTGTTTTAGACAGGAGTACTTACGTATGTGGGGGAGATGCTCATCCGTTCCCCGTGCTTTCACCAACCATTTAAGGTAATGGAGGACCTTAAATGTGAAAGGTCTCTCAAACTTTGGAGGTGATGAGAGTAACATGCACATGGTCATGAAACGCATCGCATTTTTTGGGAATTCTGGTGTATGGAAGAGGTTCTCCCCAACTTGCAAACAAAAGGCCATTACTTAAATCAGTCCTCTGAGAAAGTATGGCAATTCTGAGGGCAGCAAAATGTGGGAGTGCAATGGATGGTTTTGACTAAATAACTGGGTTTTTTTTGTAGTTGGGGTTCAGTGCAAGGCTTTAAATTCAGGATTGATCTCTCACAAACAGCACTGTTTAGTCATTAAAATTTGCAGTATTGTTTATGCAGCAGAGCAACTGAACTTGTATGCTTGTGGTATGACCACTTACAGCAAGCACTTTTGAGGAATAGCTGTGTGCACTAAACTAAATTGCATTTAGAATTATTTAGATTGTCAACAGTAGTTGAACATTTTGTTTAACTTCAGATTCATGTATCTGGCTGCTGTATAACTTTTTATAATGGATCTGATTTGTGTTTAGTACTTCACATTTAGTTTGAGAGACTTTGCAATCTGTTGTCTTGAACATGTTTCAAGAAGACAAATTGTGAGTTTAATTGTCACTGTTTAATGATCTCATCCTCAGTGTGCAGTGTCGCTGAAAGAGGCTTATGAAACCAGCTCTGTATGTCTGAAATTTTCTTAGCTGCTGAAATTCAAAGTACTGACCAGACTGTTTTAAATTTATTTAAAAAAGTAGTGTGGCATTTGTTAAGAAACAACTACAAACAAAATCTTTTTCTATATTCACCCTGTTTCTAACTTTCTTGGTGCCCTGATAATTGGTTATCAACTTTTAATTCTGTATTTAACTAAGAGTTGGGATAAAAACCCAGGTGTCATTTTGATGAGTCCCAGCGCTCAGAAGGCTTATGAACTGTCGGGGCCTTGCTCCTTTCTTCTTGGCCAAAATCTTCCACAGGTTCCACAGGAGGAGAGTAGCTTGTGTGTTTCCAGAACTTTTAATTTGCTTTCAAATAGTCACCATAATAATTAGGTTTCTTTCATGTTTTGCTTCTCTTCCTAACTGCTGACCCTGCAAAGTAATAAGGACCTACAGTTAACCCAGAAAAAGCCCTTAAGATCTACTGACTTCTGTGTCTTGTCTTCCAGTTGTGAAACATAGAGGGATGAGCATCTTTTCAGGTGCTTTGCTGCCTGCTGAAAGCTGGCCTTGGAACCTTTGGAATTGGGTTGCAAGTTAAAATGCTATTTTTCTACTCACTTTAATGAATGGAATCGGTAGCTGTAAGGTAAGGTGAGAGGCCATGTGTTGAGTGCTGAAGATGATCCTTATTGCATCCACTAATCTGTTAGTTTAGTATCTGAATGCTCTCTAAATGTCACAATAGACATTTACCTTTCAAGATGGATGTGTATTTTTTGTTTTGTTTTGTTTTGGATTTTTTTTTCTTCAGAAGAAAATTACAAAGTAGTGGCTGTAAGCAGTTATAGAAGCAACATCTAGTTTTTGTGTAGGTGAGCTGTGACTGCCTCCAGTGACAGGCCATCAAATGTGGTGTTCTGCAGGCAGCTCAGTGGTGTTCAGCAGCAGCTTATTGACATTGAGGCATTTCAGCCAATTCCAGCTTTAGGGATAGCATGGCCCCTGCGCTGCCTGCATTGCAGCTGCTCTGGAAGGATAACCTGCTCAGAGTACGCTTGTAAAACTTGCAGATGCTGCAGTCATGAGTCATTTAGAAGATTTCAGTTAAGAGCCTGCTGTTTAGGAACATACATTTACATATAGTAGCTTTTCAAACAGATTCCAACTTAATTCACTTATGAAATGCTTAATTTGAGAATATTAAAAGGAAATTATTCCTGGGGAATTAATTTATCATTTTAGTTAATCTTCCGAGATTTATAAAGAACTTGGTAAAGGCTTTTTCTGTAATAAAGGGGAGGAAAGAAAGGGGAGAATGTGGGGCTGAGTAAATAAGTGATGTGTGAGACCACGGGCTAACCAGAATATTGTCTTTTGATCTGAGATAGAGAAGATTGAGTGAGACTCTTCTAGGTAGGGACAAGACAGTGACCTGATAAAAAGCCAAATACATGAAAAACACTGGACTACTTAATACAGTATCACCTACATAGTGGGTCATATTTTGAGTGTGTCAGCTTGCATATTATGCTACCATCACCTAATTCTGTTTCCTGGATGAGCATGAGGCTTTTTTCCTTTCTCTAATTGAGAATATCCTGATGAGTGTCAACAGTGATTATTTTTTTTTCCCCCTTTGTTGTTTGTTCTCCACCCCC